>NC_064929.1:129270892-129574223 GCF_023897955.1 Schistocerca gregaria
ATGCTGGATGTGGATTCATATTTCCACCAAATCCCAGACTTTGGGAAACTAAACATTGCTGCCTTACATCCAGATCACCCTGCTGTGGAGAACATAAATTGTGCTTCAGTTCGGAAATCACATGTACGCGTCTTAGTAGTACTACTAGCACGTAAATCTTAAAAAGTAAAGCAACGGAAGAACATTCCAAAAGAAGAAGACTTTTCAACATCACCGTTGTCCATAATTAGCATGCTGGATGTGGATTCACATTTCCACCAAATCCCAGACTTTGGGAAACTAAACATTGCTGCCTTACATCCAGATCGCCCTGCTGTGGAGAACATAAATTGTGCTTCAGTTAGGAAATCACATGTACGTGTCTTAGTAGTACTACTAGTACCTAACTCTTAAAAAAATAAAGCAAAGGAAGAACATACCAAAAGAAGAAGACTTTTGAAAATCAGAATTGTCTGTAATTAGCATGCTGGATGTTGATTCATATGTCCACCAAATCCCAGACTTTGGGAAACTAAACATTGCTGCCTTACATCCAGATCGCACTGCTGTGGAGAACATAAATTGTGCTTCAGTTCAGAAATCTCATGTACGTGTCTTAGTAGTACTACTAGTACCTAGCTCTTAAAAAAATAAAGCAAAGGAAGAACATACCAAAAGAAGAAGACTTTTGAAGATCAGCATTGTCCATAATTAGCATGCTGGATGTGGATTCATATTTCCACCAAATCCCAGACTTTGGGAAACTAAACATTGCTGCCTTACATCCAGATCGGCCTGCTGTGGAGAACATAAATTGTGCTTCAGTTCAGAAATCTCATGTACGTGTCTTAGTAGTACTACTAGTACCTATCTCTTAAAAAAATAAGGCAAAGGAAGAACATACCAAAAGAAGAAGACTTTTGAACATCAGCGTTTTCCATAATTAGCAAGCTGGATGTGGATTCATATTTCCACCAAATCCCAGACTTTGGGAAACTAAGCATTGCTGCCTTACATCCAGATCGCCCTGCTGTGGAGAACATAAATTGTGCTTCAGTTCGGAAATCACATGTACGCGTCTCAGTAGTACTACGAGCACTTAACTCTTAAAAAGTAAAGCAAAGGAAGAACATACCAAAAGTAGAAGACTTTTGAAGATCAGCGTTGTCCACAATTAGCACGCTGGATGTGGATTCATATTTCCACCAAATCCCAGACTTTGGGAAACTAAACATTGCTGCCTTACATCCAGATCGCCCTGCTGTGGAGAACATAAATTGTGCTTCAGTTCGGAAATCACATGTACGGGTCTTAGTAGTACTACTAGCACCTAACTCTTAAAAAAATAAAGCAAAGGAAGAACATACCAAAAGAAGAAGACTTTTGAAGATGAGCATTGTCCATAATTAGCATGCGGGATGTGGATTCATATTTCCACCAAATCCCAGACTTTGGGAAACTAAACATTGCTGCCATACATCCAGATCGCCCTGCTGTGGAGAACATAAATTGTGCTTCAGTTCGGAAATCACATGTACGCGTCTCAGTAGTACTACTAGCACTTAACTCTTAAAAAGTAAAGCAAAGGAAGAACATACCAAAAGAAGAAGACTTTTGAACATCACCGTTGTCCATAATTAGCATGCTGGATGTGGATTCATATTTCCACCAAATCCCAGACTTTGGGAAACTAAACATTGCTGCCTTACATCCAGATCGCCCTGCTGTGGAGAACATAAATTGTGCTTCAGTTCGGAAATCACATGTACGTGTCTTAGTAGTACTACTAGCAACTAACTCTTAAAAGAATAAAGCAAAGGAAGAACATACCAAAAGAAGAAGACTTTTGAAGATCAGCATTGTCCATAATTAGCATGCTGGATGTGGATTCATATTTCCACCAAATCCCAGACTTTGGGAAACTAAACATTGCTGCCTTACATCCAGATCGCCCTGCTGTGGAGAACATAAATTGTGCTTCAGTTTGGAAATCACATGTACGCCTCTTAGCCGTACTACTAGCACCAAACTCTTAAAAAAAATAAAGCAAAGGAAGAACATACCAAAAGAAGAAGCCTTTTGAACATCAGCGTTGTCCATAATTAGCTTGCTGGATGTGGATTCATATTTCCACCAAATCCCAGACTTTGGGAAACTAAATATTGCTGTCTTACATCCAGATCGCCCTGCTGTGGAGAACATAAGTTGTGCTTCAGTTCGGAAATCACATGTACGTGTCTTAGTAGTACTACTAGTACCTAACTCTTAAAAAAATAAAGCAAAGGAAGAACTTACCAAAAGAAGAAGACTTTTGAAAATCAGCATTGTCCATAATTAGCATGCTGGATGTGGATTCATATTTCCACCAAATCCCAGACTTTGGGAAGCTAAACATTGCTGCCTTACATCCAGATCGCCCTGCTGTGGAGAACATAAATTGTGCTTCAGTTCAGAAATCTCATGTACGTGTCTTAGTAGTACTACTAGCACCTAACTCTTAAAAAAATAAAGCAAAGGAAGAACATACCAAAAGAAGAAGTCTTTTGAACATCAGCGATGTCCATAATTAGCTTGCTGGATGTGGATTCATATTTCCACCAAATCCCAGACTTTGGGAAACTAAATATTGCTGCCTTACATCCAGATCGCCCTGCTGTGGAGAACATAAATTGTGCTTCAGTTCGGAAATCACATGTACACGTCTCAGTAGTACTACTAGTACCTAGCTCTTAAAAAAATAAAGCAAAGGAAGAACATACCAAAAGAAGAAGACTTTTGAACATCAGCTTTGTCTATAATTAGCATGCTGGATGTGGATTCATATTTCCACCAAATCCCAGACTTTGGGAAACTAAACATTGCTGCCTTACATCCAGATCGGCCTGCTGTGGAGAACATAAATTGTGCTTCACATCAGAAAACTCATGTACGTGTCTTAGTAGTACTACTAGTACCTAACTCTTAAAAAAATAAGGCAAAGGAAGAACATATCAAAAGAAGAAGACTTTTGAAGATCAGCATTGTCCATAATTAGCATGCTGGATGTGGATTCATATTTCCACCAAATCCCAGACTTTGGGAAACTAAACATTGCTGCCTTACATCCAGATCGCCCTGCTGTGGAGAACATAAATTGTGCTTCAGGTCGGAAATCACCTGTACGTGGCTTAGTAGTTATTCTAGTACCTAACTCTTAAAAAAATAAAGCAAAGGAAGAACATACCAAAAGAAGAAGACTTTTGAACATCAGCGTTGTCCATAATTAGCATGCTGGATGTGGATTCATATTTCCACCAAATCCCAGACTTTGGGAAACTAAACATTGCTGCCTTACATCCAGATCGCCCTGCTGTGAAAACATAAATTGTGCTTCAGTTCGGAAATCACATGTACGTGTCTTAGTAGTACTAAAGCACCTAACTCTTAAAAAAATAAAGCAAAGGAAGAACATACCAAAAGAAGAAGACTTTTGAAGATCAGCATTGTCCATAATTAGCATGCTGGATGTGGATTCATATTTCCACCAAATCCCAGACTTTGGGAAACTAAACATTGCTGCCTTACATCCAGATCGCCCTGCTGTGGAGAACATAAATTGTGCTTCAGTTCGGAAATCACATGTACGTGGCTTAGTAAATATACTAGTACCTAACTCTTAAAAAAATAAAGCAAAGGAAGAACATACCAAAAGAAGAAGACTTTTGAACATCAGCGTTGTTCATAATTAGTATGCTGGATGTGGATTCATATTTCCACCAAATCCCAGACTTTGGGAAACTAAACATTGCTGCCTTACATCCAGATCGCCCTGCTGTGGAGAACATAAATTGTGCTTCAGTTCGGAAATCACATGTACGCGTCTTAGTAGTACTACTAGCACCTAACACTTAAAAAAATAAAGCAAAGTAAGAACATACTAAAAGAAGAAGAAGACTTTTGAACATCAGCATTGTCCATAATTAGCATGCTGGATGTGGATTCATCTTTCCACCAAATCCCAGACTTTGGGAAACTAAACATTGCTGCCTTACATCCAGATCGCCCTGCTGTGGAGAACATAAATTGTGCTTCAGTTCGGAAATCACATGTACGCGTCTCAGTAGTACTACTAGCACTTAACACTTAAAAAGTAAAGCAAACGAAGAACATACCAAAAGAAGAAGACTTTTGAACATCAGCGTTGTCCATAATTAGCATGCTGGATGTGGATTCATATTTCCACGAAATCCCAGACTCTGGGAAACTAAACATTGCTGCCTTACATCCAGATCGCCACGCTGTGGTGAACATAAATTGTGCTTCAGTTCGGAAATCACATGTACGGGTCTTAGTAGTACTACTAGCAACTAACTCTTAAAAGAATAAAGCAAAGGAAGAACATACCAAAAGAAGAAAACTTTTGAAGATCAGCATTGTCCATAATTAGCATGCTGGATGTGGATTCATATTTCCACCAAATCCCAGACTTTATGAAACTAAACATTGCAGCCTTACATCCAGATCGCCCCGCTGTGGAGAACATAAATTGTGCTTCAGTTCGGAAATCACATGTACACGTCTTAGTAGTACTACTAGCACGTAAATCTTAAAAAGTAAAGCAACGGAAGAACATTCCAAAAGAAGAAGACTTTTCAACATCACCGTTGTCCATAATTAGCATGCTGGATGTGGATTCATATTTCCACCAAATCCCAGACTTTGGGAAACTAAACATTGCTGCCTTACATCCAGATCGCCCAGCTGTGGAGAACATAAATTGTGCTTCAGTTAGGAAATCACATGTACATGTCTTAGTAGTACTACTAGTACCTAGCTCTTAAAAAAATAAAGCAAAGGAAGAACATACCAAAAGAAGAAGACTTTTGAACATCAGCGTAGTCCATAATTAGCATGCTGGATGTGGATTTATATTTCCACCAAATCCCAGACTTTGGGAAACTAAACATTGCTGCCTTACATCCGTATCGGCCTGCTGTGGAGAACATAAATTGTGCTTCAGTTCAGAAATCTCATGTACGTCTCTTAGTAGTACTACTAGTACCTAACTCTTAAAAAAATAAGGCAAAGGAAGAACATACCAAAAGAAGAAGACTTTTGAACATCAGCGTTTTCCATAATTAGCATGCTGGATGTGGATTCATATTTCCACCAATTCCCAGACTTTGGGAAACTAAGCATTGCTGCCTTACATCCAGATCGCCCTGCTGTGGAGAACATAAATTGTGCTTCAGTTCGGAAATCTCGTGTACGTGTCTTAGTAGTACTACTAGTACCTAGCTCTTAAAAAAATAAGGCAAAGGAAGAACATACCAAAAGAAGAAGACTTTTGAACATCAGCTTTGTCCATAATTAGCATGCTGGATGTGGATTCATATTTCCACCAAATCCCAGACTTTGGGAAACTAAACATTGCTGCCTTACATCCAGATCGCCCTGCTGTGGAGAACATAAATTGTGCTTCAGTTCGGAAATCACATGTACGTGTCTTAGTAGTACTAAAGCACCTAACTCTTAAAAAAATAAAGCAAAGGAAGAACATACCAAAAGAAGAAGACTTTTGAAGATCAGCATTGTCCATAATTAGCATGCTGGATGTGGATTCATATTTCCACCAAATCCCAGACTTTGGGAAACTAAACATTGCTGCCTTACATCCAGATCGCCCTGCTGTGGAGAACATAAATTGTGCTTCAGTTCGGAAATCACATGTACGCGTCTTAGTAGTACTACTAGCACCTAACACTTAAAAAAATAAAGCAAAGGAAGAACATACCAAAAGAAGAAGACTTTTAAACATCAGCGTTGTCCATAATTAGCATGCTGGATGTGGATTTATATTTCCACCAAATCCCAGACTTTGGGAAACTAAACATTGCTGCCTTACATCCATATCGGCCTGCTGTGGAGAACATAAATTGTGCTTCAGTTCAGAAATCTCATGTACGTCTCTTAGTAGTACTACTAGTACCTAACTCTTAAAAAAATAAGGCAAAGGAAGAACATACCAAAAGAAGAAGACATTTGAACATCAGCGTTTTCCATAATTAGCATGCTGGATGTGGATTCATATTTCCACCAAATCCCAGACTTTGGGAAACTAAGCATTGCTGCCTTACATCCAGATCGCCCTGCTGTGGAGAACATAAATCGTGCTTCAGTTCGGAAATCTCATGTACGTGTCTTAGTAGTACTACTAGTACCTAGCTCTTAAAAAAATAAAGCAAAGGAAGAACATACCAAAAGAAGAAGACTTTTGAACATCAGCTTTGTCCATAATTAGCATGCTGGATGTGGATTCATATTTCCACCAAATCCCAGACTTTGGGAAACTAAACATTGCTGCCTTACATCCAGATCGCCCTGCTGTGGAGAACATAAATTGTGCTTCAGTTCGGAAATCACATGTACGTGTCTTAGTAGTACTAAAGTACCTAACTCTTAAAAAAATAAAGCAAAGGAAGAACATACCAAAAGAAGAAGACTTTTGAAGATCAGCATTGTCCATAATTAGCATGCTGGATGTGGATTCATATTTCCACCAAATCCCAGACTTTGGGAAACTAAACATTGCTGCCTTACATCCAGATCGCCCTGCTGTGGAGAACATAAATTGTGCTTCAGTTCGGAAATCACATGTACGCGTCTTAGTAGTACTACTAGCACCTAACACTTAAAAAAATAAAGCAAAGGAAGAACATACCAAAAGAAGAAGACTTTTGAACATCAGCGTTGTCCATAATTAGCATGCTGGATGTGGATTTATATTTCCACCAAATCCCAGACTTTGGGAAACTAAACATTGCTGCCTTACATCCATATCGGCCTGCTGTGGAGAACATAAATTGTGCTTCAGTTCAGAAATCTCATGTACGTCTCTTAGTAGTACTACTAGTACCTAACTCTTAAAAAAATAAGGCAAAGGAAGAACATACCAAAAGAAGAAGACATTTGAACATCAGCGTTTTCCATAATTAGCATGCTGGATGTGGATTCATATTTCCACCAAATCCCAGACTTTGGGAAACTAAACATTGCTGCCTTACATCCGTATCGGCCTGCTGTGGAGAACATAAATTGTGCTTCAGTTCAGAAATCTCATGTACGTCTCTTAGTAGTACTACTAGTACCTAACTCTTAAAAAAATAAGGCAAAGGAAGAACATACCAAAAGAAGAAGACTTTTGAACATCAGCGTTTTCCATAATTAGCATGCTGGATGTGGATTCATATTTCCACCAATTCCCAGACTTTGGGAAACTAAGCATTGCTGCCTTACATCCAGATCGCCCTGCTGTGGAGAACATAAATTGTGCTTCAGTTCGGAAATCTCGTGTACGTGTCTTAGTAGTACTACTAGTACCTAGCTCTTAAAAAAATAAGGCAAAGGAAGAACATACCAAAAGAAGAAGACTTTTGAACATCAGCTTTGTCCATAATTAGCATGCTGGATGTGGATTCATATTTCCACCAAATCCCAGACTTTGGGAAACTAAACATTGCTGCCTTACATCCAGATCGCCCTGCTGTGGAGAACATAAATTGTGCTTCAGTTCGGAAATCACATGTACGTGTCTTAGTAGTACTAAAGCACCTAACTCTTAAAAAAATAAAGCAAAGGAAGAACATACCAAAAGAAGAAGACTTTTGAAGATCAGCATTGTCCATAATTAGCATGCTGGATGTGGATTCATATTTCCACCAAATCCCAGACTTTGGGAAACTAAACATTGCTGCCTTACATCCAGATCGCCCTGCTGTGGAGAACATAAATTGTGCTTCAGTTCGGAAATCACATGTACGCGTCTTAGTAGTACTACTAGCACCTAACACTTAAAAAAATAAAGCAAAGGAAGAACATACCAAAAGAAGAAGACTTTTGAACATCAGCGTTGTCCATAATTAGCATGCTGGATGTGGATTTATATTTCCACCAAATCCCAGACTTTGGGAAACTAAACATTGCTGCCTTACATCCATATCGGCCTGCTGTGGAGAACATAAATTGTGCTTCAGTTCAGAAATCTCATGTACGTCTCTTAGTAGTACTACTAGTACCTAACTCTTAAAAAAATAAGGCAAAGGAAGAACATACCAAAAGAAGAAGACATTTGAACATCAGCGTTTTCCATAATTAGCATGCTGGATGTGGATTCATATTTCCACCAAATCCCAGACTTTGGGAAACTAAGCATTGCTGCCTTACATCCAGATCGCCCTGCTGTGGAGAACATAAATCGTGCTTCAGTTCGGAAATCTCATGTACGTGTCTTAGTAGTACTACTAGTACCTAGCTCTTAAAAAAATAAAGCAAAGGAAGAACATACCAAAAGAAGAAGACTTTTGAACATCAGCTTTGTCCATAATTAGCATGCTGGATGTGGATTCATATTTCCACCAAATCCCAGACTTTGGGAAACTAAACATTGCTGCCTTACATGCAGATCGCCCTGCTGTGGAGAACATAAATTGTGCTTCAGTTCGGAAATCACATGTACGTGTCTTAGTAGTACTAAAGTACCTAACTCTTAAAAAAATAAAGCAAAGGAAGAACATACCAAAAGAAGAAGACTTTTGAAGATCAGCATTGTCCATAATTAGCATGCTGGATGTGGATTCATATTTCCACCAAATCCCAGACTTTGGGAAACTAAACATTGCTGCCTTACATCCAGATCGCCCTGCTGTGGAGAACATAAATTGTGCTTCAGTTCGGAAATCACATGTACGCGTCTTAGTAGTACTACTAGCACGTATATCTTAAAAAGTAAAGCAAAGGAAGAACATACCAAAAGAAGAAGACTTTTGAAAATCAGAATTGTCCATAATTAGCATGCTGGATGTGGATTCATATTTCCACCAAATCCCAGACTTTGGGAAACTAAACATTGCTGCCTTACATCCAGATCGCCCTGCTGTGGAGAACATAAATTGTGCTTCAGTTCAGAAATCTCATGTACGTGTCTTAGTAGTACTACTAGTACCTAGCTCTTAAAAAAATAAAGCAAAGGAAGAACATACCAAAAGAAGAAGACTTTTGAACATCAGCTTTGTCCATAATTAGCATGCTGGATGTGGATTCATATTTCCACCAAATCCCAGACTTTGGGAAACTAAACATTGCTGCCTTACATCCAGATCGCCCTGCTGTGGAGAACATAAATTGTGCTTCAGTTCGGAAATCACATGTACGTGTCTTAGTAGTACTAAAGCACCTAACTCTTAAAAAAATAAAGCAAAGGAAGAACATACCAAAAGAAGAAGACTTTTGAAGATCAGCATTGTCCATAATTAGCATGCTGGATGTGGATTCATATTTCCACCAAATCCCAGACTTTGGGAAACTAAACATTGCTGCCTTACATCCAGATCGCCCTGCTGTGGAGAACATAAATTGTGCTTCAGTTCGGAAATCACATGTACGCGTCTTAGTAGTACTACTAGCACCTAACACTTAAAAAAATAAAGCAAAGGAAGAACATACCAAAAGAAGAAGACTTTTGAACATCAGCATTGTCCATAATTAGCATGCTGGATGTGGATTCATATTTCCACCAAATCCCAGACTTTGGGAAACTAAACATTGCTGCCTTACGTCCAGATCGCCCTGCTGTGGAGAACATAAATTGTGCTTCAGTTCGGAAATCACATGTACGCGTCTCAGTAGTACTACTAGCACTTAACACTTAAAAGGTAAAGCAAAGGAAGAACATACCAAAAGAAGAAGACTTTTGAACATCAGCGTTGTCCATAATTAGCATGCTGGATGTGGATTCATATTTCCACCAAATCCCAGACTTTGGGAAACTAAACATTGCTGCCTTACATCCAGATCGCCCTGCTGTGGAGAACATAAATTGTGCTTCAGTTCGGAAATCACATGTACGGGTCTTAGTAGTACTACTAGCAACTAACTCTTAAAAGAATAAAGCAAAGGAAGAACATACCAAAAGAAGAAGACTTTTGAAGATCAGCATTGTCCATAATTAGCATGCTGGATGTGGATTCATATTTCCACCAAATCCCAGACTTTGGGAAACTAAACATTGCTGCCTTACATCCAGATAACCCTGCTGTGGAGAACATAAATTGTGCTTCAGTTCGGAAATCACATGTACGCGTCTTAGTAGTACTACTAGCACGTAAATCTTAAAAAGTAAAGCAACGGAAGAACATTCCAAAAGAAGAAGACTTTTCAACATCACCGTTGTCCATATTTAGCATGCTGGATGTGGATTCATATTTCCACCAAATCCCAGACTTTGGGAAACTAAACATTGCTGCCTTACATCCAGATCGCCCTGCTGTGGACAACATAAATTGTGCTTCTGTTCGGAAATCACACGTACGCGTCTTAGTAGTACTACTAGCAACTAACTCTTAAAAGAATAAAGCAAAGGAAGAACATACCAAAAGAAGAAGACTTTTGAAGATCAGCATTGTCCATAATTAGCATGCTGGATGTGGATTCATATTTCCACCAAATCCCAGACTTTGGGAAACTAAACATTGCTGCCTTACATCCAGATCGCCCTGCTGTGGAAAACATAAATTGTGCTTCTGTTTGGAAATCACATGTATGCCTCTTAGCTGTACTACTAGCACCAAACTCTTAAAAAAATAAAGCAAAGACGGAACATACCAAAAGAAGAAGACTTTTGAAGATCAGCATTGTCCATAATTAGCTTGCTGGATGTGGATTCATATTTCCACCAAATCCCAGACTTTGGGAAACTAAACATTGCTGCCTTACATCCAGATCGCCATGCTGTGGAGAACATAATTTGTGCTTCAGTTCGGAAATCACATGTACGCGTCTTAGTAGTACTACTAGTACCTAACTCTTAAAAAAATAAAGCAAAGGAAGAACATACCAAAAGAAGAAGACTTTTGAAAATCAGCGTTGTCCATAATTGGCATGCTGGATGTGGATTCATATTTCCACCAAATCCCAGACTTTGGGAAACTAAACATTGCTGCCTTACATCCAGATCGCCCTGCTGTGGAGAACATAAATTGTGCTTCAGTTCGGAAATCACATGTACGCGTCTTAGTAGTACTACTAGCACCTACCTCTTAAAAAAATAAAGCAAAGGAAGAACATACCAAAAGAAGAAGACTTTTGAACATCAGCATTATCCATAATTAGCATGCTGGATGTGGATTCATCTTTCCACCAAATCCCAGACTTTGGGAAACTAAGCATTGCTGCCTTACATCCAGATCGCCCTGCTGTGGAGAACATAAATTGTGCTTCAGTTCGGAAATTTCATGTACGTGTCTTAGTAGTACTACTAGTACCTAGCTCTTAAAAAAATAAAGCAAAGGAAGAACATACCAAAAGAAGAAGACTTTTGAACATCAGCTTTGTCCATAATTAGCATGCTGGATGTGGATTCATATTTCCACCAAATCCCAGACTTTGGGAAACTAAACATTGCTGCCTTACATCCAGATCGCCCTGCTGTGGAGAACATAAATTGTGCTTCAGTTCGGAAATCACATGTACGTGTCTTAGTAGTACTAAAGCACCTAACTCTTAAAAAAATAAAGCAAAGGAAGAACATACCAAAAGAAGAAGACTTTTGAACATCAGCATTGTCCATAATTAGCATGCTGGATGTGGATTCATATTTCCACCAAATCCCAGACTTTGGGAAACTAAACATTGCTGCCTTACATCCAGATCGCCCTGCTGTGGAGAACATAAATTGTGCTTCAGTTCGGAAATCACATGTACGCGTCTTAGTAGTACTACTAGCACCTAACACTTAAAAAAATAAAGCAAAGGAAGAACATACCAAAAGAAGAAGACTTTTGAACATCAGCATTGTCCATAATTAGCATGCTGGATGTGGATTCATCTTTCCACCAAATCCCAGACTTTGGGAAACTAAACATTGCTGCCTTACATCCAGATCGCCCTGCTGTGGAGAACATAAATTGTGCTTCAGTTCGGAAATCACATGTACGCGTCTCAGTAGTACTACTAGCAATTAACACTTAAAAAGTAAAGCAAAGGAAGAACATACCAAAAGAAGAAGACTTTTGAACATCAGCGTTGTCCATAATTAGCATGCTGGATGTGGATTCATATTTCCACCAAATCCCAGACTTTGGGAAACTAAACATTGCTGCCTTACATCCAGATCGCCCTGCTGTGGAGAACATAAATTGTGCTTCAGTTCGGAAATCACATGTATGTGTCTTAGTAGTTATACTAGTACCTAACTCTTAAAAAAAATAAAGCAAAGGAAGAACATACCAAAAGAAGAAGACTTTTGAAAATCAGCATTGTCCGTAATTAGCATGCTGGATGTGGATTCATATTTCCACCAAAACCCAGACTTTGGGAAACTAAACATTGCTGCCTTACATCCAGATCGCCCTGCTGTGGAGAACATAAATTGTGCTTCAGTTCGGAAATCACATGTACGCGTCTTAGTAGTACTACTAGCACGTATATCTTAAAAAGTAAAGCAAAGGAAGAACATACCAAAAGAAGAAGACTTTTGAAAATCAGAATTGTCCGTAATTAGCATGCTGGATGTGGATTCATATTTCCACCAAATCCCAGACTTTGGGAAACTAAACATTGCTGCCTTACATCCAGATCGCCCTGCTGTGGAGAACATAAATTGTGCTTCAGTTCAGAAATCTCATGTACGTGTCTTAGTAGTACTACTAGTACCTAGCTCTTAAAAAAATAAAGCAAAGGAAGAACATACCAAAAGAAGAAGACTTTTGAACATCAGCTTTGTCCATAATTAGCATGCTGGATGTGGATTCATATTTCCACCAAATCCCAGACTTTGGGAAACTAAACATTGCTGCCTTACATCCAGATCGCCCTGCTGTGGAGAACATAAATTGTGCTTCAGTTCGGAAATCACATGTACGTGTCTTAGTAGTACTAAAGCACCTAACTCTTAAAAAAATAAAGCAAAGGAAGAACATACCAAAAGAAGAAGACTTTTGAAGATCAGCATTGTCCATAATTAGCATGCTGGATGTGGATTCATATTTCCACCAAATCCCAGACTTTGGGAAACTAAACATTGCTGCCTTACATCCAGATCGCCCTGCTGTGGAGAACATAAATTGTGCTTCAGTTCGGAAATCACATGTACGCGTCTTAGTATTACTACTAGCACCTAACACTTAAAAAAATAAAGCAAAGGAAGAACATACCAAAAGGAGAAGACTTTTGAACATCAGCATTGTCCATAATTAGCATGCTGGATGTGGATTCATCTTTCCACCAAATCCCAGACTTTGGGAAACTAAACATTGCTGCCTTACGTCCAGATCGCCCTGCTGTGGAGAACATAAATTGTGCTTCAGTTCGGAAAACACATGTACGCGTCTCAGTAGTACTACTAGCACTTAACACTTTAAAAGTATAGCAAAGGAAGAACATACCAAAAGAAGAAGACTTTTGAACATAAGCGTTGTCCATAATTAGCATGCTGGATGTGGATTCATATTTCCACCAAATCCCAGACTTTGGGAAACTAAACATTGCTGCCTTACATCCAGATCGCCCTGCTGTGGAGAACATAAATTGTGCTTCAGTTCGGAAATCACATGTACGGGTCTTAGTAGTACTACTAGCAACTAACTCTTAAAAGAATAAAGCAAAGGAAGAACATACCAAAAGAAGAAGACTTCTGAAGATCAGCATTGTCCATAATTAGCATGCTGGATGTGGATTCATATTTCCACCAAATCCCAGACTTTGGGAATCTAAACATTGCTGCCTTACATCCAGATCACCCTGCTGTGGAGAACATAAATTGTGCTTCAGTTCGGAAATCACATGTACGCGTCTTAGTAGTACTACTAGCACGTAAATCTTAAAAAGTAAAGCAACGGAAGAACATTCCAAAAGAAGAAGACTTTTCAACATCACCGTTGTCCATAATTAGCATGCTGGATGTGGATTCATATTTCCAACAAATCCCAGACTTTGGGAAACTAAACATTGCTGCCTTACATCCAGATCGCCCTGCTGTGGACAACATAAATTGTGCTTCTGTTCGGAAATCACACGTACGCGTCTTAGTAGTACTACTAGCAATTAACTCTTAAAAGAATAAAGCAAAGGAAGAACATACCAAAAGAAGAAGACTTTTGAAGATCAGCATTGTCCATAATTAGCATGCTGGATGTGGATTCATATTTCCACCAAATCCCAGACTTTGGGAAACTAAACATTGCTGCCTTACATCCAGATCGCCCTGCTGTGGAAAACATAAATTGTGCTTCAGTTTGGAAATCACATGTATGCCTCTTAGCCGTACTACTAGCACCAAACTCTTAAAAAAATAAAGCAAAGACGGAACATACCAAAAGAAGAAGACTTTTGAAGATCAGCATTGTCCATAATTAGCTTGCTGGATGTGGATTCATATTTCCACCAAATCCCAGACTTTGGGAAACTAAACATTGCTGCCTTACATCCAGATCGCCCTGCTGCGGAGAACATAATTTGTGCTTCAGTTCGGAAATCACATGTACGCGTCTTAGTAGTACTACTAGTACCTAACTCTTAAAAAAATAAAGCAAAGGAAGAACATACCAAAAGAAGAAGACTTTTGAAAATCAGCGTTGTCCATAATTAGCATGCTGGATGTGGATTCATATTTCCACCAAATCCCAGACTTTGGGAAACTAAACATTGCTGCCTTACATCCAGATCGCCCTGCTGTGGAGAACATAAATTGTGCTTCAGTTCGGAAATCACATGTACGCGTCTTAGTAGTACTACTAGCACCTAACTCTTAAAAAAATAAAGCAAAGGAAGAACATACCAAAAGAAGAAGACTTTTGAACATCAGCATTATCCATAATTAGCATGCTGGATGTGGATTCATCTTTCCACCAAATCCCAGACTTTGGGAAACTAAGCATTGCTGCCTTACATCCAGATCGCCCTGCTGTGGAGAACATAAATTGTGCTTCAGTTCGGAAATCTCATGTACGTGTCTTAGTAGTACTACTAGTACCTAGCTCTTAAAAAAATAAAGCAAAGGAAGAACATACCAAAAGAAGAAGACTTTTGAACATCAGCTTTGTCCATAATTAGCATGCTGGATGTGGATTCATATTTCCACCAAATCCCAGACTTTGGGAAACTAAACATTGCTGCCTTACATCCAGATCGCCCTGCTGTGGAGAACATAAATTGTGCTTCAGTTCGGAAATCACATGTACGTGTCTTAGTAGTACTAAAGCACCTAACTCTTAAAAAAATAAAGCAAAGGAAGAACATACCAAAAGAAGAAGACTTTTGAACATCAGCATTGTCCATAATTAGCATGCTGGATGTGGATTCATATTTCCACCAAATCCCAGACTTTGGGAAACTAAACATTGCTGCCTTACATCCAGATCGCCCTGCTGTGGAGAACATAAATTGTGCTTCAGTTCGGAAATCACATGTACGCGTCTTAGTAGTACTACTAGCACCTAACACTTAAAAAAATAAAGCAAAGGAAGAACATACCAAAAGAAGAAGACTTTTGAACATCAGCATTGTCCATAATTAGCATGCTGGATGTGGATTCATCTTTCCACCAAATCCCAGACTTTGGGGAACTAAACATTGCTGCCTTACATCCAGATCGCCCTGCTGTGGAGAACATAAATTGTGCTTCAGTTCGGAAATCACATGTACGCGTCTCAGTAGTACTACTAGCACTTAACACTTAAAAAGTAAAGCAAAGGAAGAACATACCAAAAGAAGAAGACTTTTGAACATCAGCGTTGTCCATAATTAGCATGCTGGATGTGGATTCATATTTCCACCAAATCCCAGACTTTGGGAAACTAAACATTGCTGCCTTACATCCAGATCGCCCTGCTGTAGAGAACATAAATTGTGCTTCAGTTCGGAAATCACATGTATGTGTCTTAGTAGTTATACTAGTACCTAACTCTTAAAAAAAATAAAGCAAAGGAAGAACATACCAAAAGAAGAAGACATTTGAAAATCAGCATTGTCCGTAATTAGCATGCTGGATGTGGATTCATATTTCCACCAAAACCCAGACTTTGGGAAACTAAACATTGCTGCCTTACATCCAGATCGCCCTGCTGTGGAGAACATAAATTGTGCTTCAGTTCGGAAATCACATGTACGCGTCTCAGTAGTACTACTAGCACTTAACACTTAAAAAGTAAAGCAAAGGAAGAACATACCAAAAGAAGAAGACTTTTGAACATCAGCGTTGTCCATAATTAGCATGCTGGATGTGGATTCATATTTCCACCAAATCCCAGACTTTGGGAAACTAAACATTGCTGCCTTACATCCAGATCGCCCTGCTGTGGAGAACATAAATTGTGCTTCAGTTCGGAAATCACATGTACGGGTCTTAGTAGTACTACTAGCAACTAACTCTTAAAAGAATAAAGCAAAGGAAGAACATACCAAAAGAAGAAGACTTTTGAAGATCAGCATTGTCCATAATTAGCATGCTGGATGTGGATTCATATTTCCACCAAATCCCAGATTTTGGGAAACTAAACATTGCTGCCTTACATCCAGATCACCCTGCTGTGGAGAACATAAATTGTGCTTCAGTTCGGAAATCACATGTACGCGTCTTAGTAGTACTACTAGCACGTAAATCTTAAAAAGTAAAGCAACGGAAGAACATTCCAAAAGAAGAAGACTTTTCAACATCACCGTTGTCCATAATTAGCATGCTGGATGTGGATTCATATTTCCACCAAATCCCAGACTTTGGGAAACTAAACATTGCTGCCTTACATCCAGATCGCCCTGCTGTGGACAACATAAATTGTGCTTCTGTTCGGAAATCACACGTACGCGTCTTAGTAGTACTACTAGCAACTAACTCTTAAAAGAATAAAGCAAAGGAAGAACATACCAAAAGAAGAAGACTTTTGAAGATCAGCATTGTCCATAATTAGCATGCTGGATGTGGATTCATATTTCCACCAAATCCCAGACTTTGGGAAACTAAACATTGCTGCCTTACATCCAGATCGCCCTGCTGTGGAAAACGAAAATTGTGCTTCAGTTTGGAAATCACATGTATGCCTCCTAGCCGTACTACTAGCACCAAACTCTTAAAAAAATAAAGCAAAGACGGAACATACCAAAAGAAGAAGACTTTTGAAGATCAGCATTGTCCATAATTAGCTTGCTGGATGTGGATTCATATTTCCACCAAATCCCAGACTTTGGGAAACTAAACATTGCTGCCTTACATCCAGATCGCCCTGCTGTGGAGAACATAATTTGTGCTTCAGTTCGGAAATCACATGTACGCGTCTTAGTAGTACTACTAGTACCTAACTCTTAAAAAAATAAAGCAAAGGAAGAACATACCAAAAGAAGAAGACTTTTGAAAATCAGCGTTGTCCATAATTGGCATGCTGGATGTGGATTCATATTTCCACCAAATCCCAGACTTTGGGAAACTAAACATTGCTGCCTTACATCCAGATCGCCCTGCTGTGGAGAACATAAATTGTGCTTCAGTTCGGAAATCACATGTACGCGTCTTAGTAGTACTACTAGCACCTAACTCTTAAAAAAATAAAGCAAAGGAAGAACATACCAAAAGAAGAAGACTTTTGAACATCAGCATTATCCATAATTAGCATGCTGGATGTGGATTCATCTTTCCACCAAATCCCAGACTTTGGGAAACTAAACATTGCTGCCTTACATCCAGATCGCCCTGCTGTGGAGAACATAAATTGTGCTTCAGTTCGGAAATCACATGTACGCGTCTCAGTAGTACTATTAGAACTTAACACTTAAAAAGTAAAGCAAAGGAGGAACATACCAAAAGAACAAGACTTTTGAACATCAGCGTTGTCCATAATTAGCATGCTGGATGTGGATTCATATTTCCACCAAATCCCAGACTTTGGGAAACTAAACATTGCTGCCTTACATCCAGATCGCCCTGCTGTGGAGAACATAAATTGTGCTTCAGTTCGGAAATCACATGTACGGGTCTTAGTAGTACTACTAGCAACTAACTCTTAAAAGAATAAAGCAAAGGAAGAACATACCAAAAGAAGAAGACTTTTGAAGATCAGCATTGTCCATAATTAGCATGCTGGATGTGGATTCATATTTCCACCAAATCCCAGACTTTGGGAAACTAAACATTGCTGCCTTACATCCAGATCGCCCTGCTGTGAAAACATAAATTGTGCTTCAGTTCGGAAATCACATGTACGCGTCTTAGTAGTACTACTAGTACCTAACCCTAAAAAAAATAAGGCAATGGAAGAACATACCAAAAGAAGAAGACTTTTGAACATCAGCATTGTCCATAATTAGCATGCTGGATGTGGATTCATATTTCCACCAAATCCCAGACTTTGGGAAACTAAACATTGCTGCCTTACATCCAGATCGCCCTGCTGTGGAGAACATAAATTGTGCTTCAGTTCGGAAATCACATGTACGCGGCTCAGTAGTACTACTAGCACTTAACACTTAAGAAGTAAAGCAAAGGAAGAACATACCAAAAGAAGAAGACTTTTGAACATCAGCGTTGTCCATAATTAGCATGCTGGATGTGGATTCATATTTCCACCAAATCCCAGACTTTGGGAAACTAAACATTGCTGCCTTACATCCAGATCGCCCTGCTGTGGAGAACATAAATTGTGCTTCAGTTCGGAAATCACATGTACGTGTCTTAGTAGTTATACTAGTACCTAACGCTTAAAAAAAATAAAGCAAAGGAAGAACATACCAAAAGAAGAAGACTTTTGAAAATCAGCATTGTCCGTAATTAGCATGCTGGATGTGGATTCATATTTCCACCAAATCCCAGACTTTGGGAAACTAAACATTGCTGCCTTACATCCAGATCGCCCTGCTGTGGAGAACATAAATTGTGCTTTAGTTCGGAAATCACATGTACGCGTCTTAGTAGTACTACTAGCACGTATATCTTAAAAAGTAAAGCAAAGGAAGAACATACCTAAAGAAGAAGACTTTTGAAAATCAGAATTGTCCGTAATTAGCATGCTGGATGTGGATTCATATTTCCACCAAATCCCAGACTTTGGGAAACTAAACATTGCTGCCTTACATCCAGATCGGCCAGCTGTGGAGAACATAAATTGTGCTTCAGTTCAGAAATCTCATGTACGTGTCTTAGTAGTACTACTAGTACCTAGCTCTTAAAAAAATAAAGCAAAGGAAGAACATACCAAAAGAAGAAGACTTTTGAACATCAGCTTTGTCCATAATTAGCATGCTGGATGTGGATTCATATTTCCACCAAATCCCAGACTTTGGGAAACTAAACATTGCTGCCTTACATCCAGATCGCCCTGCTGTAGAGAACATAAATTGTGCTTCAGTTCGGAAATCACATGTACGTGTCTTAGTAGTACTAAAGCACCTAACTCTTAAAAAAATAAAGCAAAGGAAGAACATACCAAAAGAAGAAGACTTTTGAAGATCAGCATTGTCCCTAATTAGCATGCTGGATGTGGATTCATATTTCCACCAAATCCCAGACTTTGGGAAACTAAACATTGCTGCCTTACATCCAGATCGCCCTGCTGTGGAGAACATAAATTGTGCTTCAGTTCGGAAATCACATGTACGCGTCTTAGTAGTACTACTAGCACCTAACACTTAAAAAAATAAAGCAAAGGAAGAACATACCAAAAGAAGAAGACTTTTGAACATCAGCATTGTCCATAATTAGCATGCTGGATGTGGATTCATATTTCCACCAAATCCCAGACTTTGGGAAACTAAACATTGCTGCCTTACATCCAGATCGCCCTGCTGTGGAGAACATAATTTGTGCTTCAGTTCGGAAATCACATGTACGCGTCTTAGTAGTACTACTAGTACCTAACTCTTAAAAAAATAAAGCAAAGGAAGAACATACCAAAAGAAGAAGACTTTTGAAAATCAGCGTTGTCCATAATTGGCATGCTGGATGTGGATTCATATTTCCACCAAATCCCAGACTTTGGGAAACTAAACATTGCTGCCTTACATCCAGATCGCCCTGCTGTGGAGAACATAAATTGTGCTTCAGTTCGGAAATCACATGTACGCGTCTTAGTAGTACTACTAGCACCTAACTCTTAAAAAAATAAAGCAAAGGAAGAACATACCAAAAGAAGAAGACTTTTGAACATCAGCATTATCCATAATTAGCATGCTGGATGTGGATTCATCTTTCCACCAAATCCCAGACTTTGGGAAACTAAACATTGCTGCCTTACATCCAGATCGCCCTGCTGTGGAGAACATAAATTGTGCTTCAGTTCGGAAATCACATGTACGCGTCTCAGTAGTACTACTAGAACTTAACACTTAAAAAGTAAAGCAAAGGAGGAACATACCAAAAGAAGAAGACTTTTGAACATCAGCGTTGTCCATAATTAGCATGCTGGATGTGGATTCATATTTCCACCAAATCCCAGACTTTGGGAAACTAAACATTGCTGCCTTACATCCAGATCGCCCTGCTGTGGAGAACATAAATTGTGCTTCAGTTCGGAAATCACATGTACGGGTCTTAGTAGTACTACTAGCAACTAACTCTTAAAAGAATAAAGCAAAGGAAGAACATACCAAAAGAAGAAGACTTTTGAAGATCAGCATTGTCCATAATTAGCATGCTGGATGTGGATTCATATTTCCACCAAATCCCAGACTTTGGGAAACTAAACATTGCTGCCTTACATCCAGATCGCCCTGCTGTGAAAACATAAATTGTGCTTCAGTTCGGAAATCACATGTACGCGTCTTAGTAGTACTACTAGTACCTAACCCTAAAAAAAATAAGGCAATGGAAGAACATACCAAAAGAAGAAGACTTTTGAACATCAGCATTGTCCATAATTAGCATGCTGGATGTGGATTCATATTTCCACCAAATCCCAGACTTTGGGAAACTAAACATTGCTGCCTTATATCCAGATCGCCCTGCTGTGGAGAACATAAACTGTGCTTCAGTTCAGAAATCTCATGTACGTGTCTTACTAGTACTACTAGTACCTAGCTCTTAAAAAAATAAAGCAAAGGAAGAACATACCAAAAGAAGAAGACTTTTGAACATCAGCGTTGTCCATAATTAGCATGCTGGATGTGGATTTATATTTCCACCAAATCCCAGACTTTGGGAAACTAAACATTGCTGCCTTACATCCATATCGGCCTGCTGTGGAGAACATAATTTGTGCTTCAGTTCAGAAATCTCATGTACGTCTCTTAGTAGTACTACTAGTACCTAACTCTTAAAAAAATAAGGCAAAGGAAGAACATACCAAAAGAAGAAGACATTTGAACATCAGCGTTTTCCATAATTAGCATGCTGGATGTGGATTCATATTTCCACCAAATCCCAGACTTTGGGAAACTAAACATTGCTGCCTTACATCCAGATCGCCCTGCTGTGGAGAACATAAATTGTGCTTCAGTTCGGAAATCACATGTACGCGGCTCAGTAGTACTACTAGCACTTAACACTTAAAAAGTAAAGCAAAGGAAGAACATACCAAAAGAAGAAGACTTTTGAACATCAGCGTTGTCCATAATTAGCATGCTGGATGTGGATTCATATTTCCACCAAATCCCAGACTTTGGGAAACTAAACATTGCTGCCTTACATCCAGATCGCCCTGCTGTGGAGAACATAAATTGTGCTTCAGTTCGGAAATCACATGTACGTGTCTTAGTAGTTATACTAGTACCTAACGCTTAAAAAAAATAAAGCAAAGGAAGAACATACCAAAAGAAGAAGACTTTTGAAAATCAGCATTGTCCGTAATTAGCATGCTGGATGTGGATTCATATTTCCACCAAATCCCAGACTTTGGGAAACTAAACATTGCTGCCTTACATCCAGATCGCCCTGCTGTGGAGAACATAAATTGTGCTTTAGTTCGGAAATCACATGTACGCGTCTTAGTAGTACTACTAGCACGTATATCTTAAAAAGTAAAGCAAAGGAAGAACATACCAAAAGAAGAAGACTTTTGAAAATCAGAATTGTCCGTAATTAGCATGCTGGATGTGGATTCATATTTCCACCAAATCCCAGACTTTGGGAAACTAAACATTGCTGCCTTACATCCAGATCGGCCAGCTGTGGAGAACATAAATTGTGCTTCAGTTCAGAAATCTCATGTACGTGTCTTAGTAGTACTACTAGTACCTAGCTCTTAAAAAAATAAAGCAAAGGAAGAACATACCAAAAGAAGAAGACTTTTGAACATCAGCTTTGTCCATAATTAGCATGCTGGATGTGGATTCATATTTCCACCAAATCCCAGACTTTGGGAAACTAAACATTGCTGCCTTACATCCAGATCGCCCTGCTGTAGAGAACATAAATTGTGCTTCAGTTCGGAAATCACATGTACGTGTCTTAGTAGTACTAAAGCACCTAACTCTTAAAAAAATAAAGCAAAGGAAGAACATACCAAAAGAAGAAGACTTTTGAAGATCAGCATTGTCCCTAATTAGCATGCTGGATGTGGATTCATATTTCCACCAAATCCCAGACTTTGGGAAACTAAACATTGCTGCCTTACATCCAGATCGCCCTGCTGTGGAGAACATAAATTGTGCTTCAGTTCGGAAATCACATGTACGCGTCTTAGTAGTACTACTAGCACCTAACACTTAAAAAAATAAAGCAAAGGAAGAACATACCAAAAGAAGAAGACTTTTGAACATCAGCATTGTCCATAATTAGCATGCTGGATGTGGATTCATATTTCCACCAAATCCCAGACTTTGGGAAACTAAACATTGCTGCCTTACATCCAGATCGCCCTGCTGTGGAGAACATAAATTGTGCTTCAGTTCGGAAATCACATGTACGCGTCTCAGTAGTACTACTAGCACTTAACACTTAAAAAGTAAAGCAAAGGAAGAACATACCAAAAGAAGAAGACTTTTGAACATCAGCGTTGTCCATAATTAGCATGCTGGATGTGGATTCATATTTCCACCAAATCCCAGACTTTGGGAAGCTAAACATTGCTGCCTTACATCCAGATCGCCCTGCTGTGGAGAACATAAATTGTGCTTCAGTTCGGAAATCACATGTGCGTGTCTTAGTAGTTATACTAGTACCTAACTCTTAAAAAAAATAAAGCAAAGGAAGAACATACCAAAGGAAGAAGACTTCTGAAAATCAGCATTGTCCGTAATTAGCATGCTGGATGTGGATTCATGTTTCCACCAAATCCCAGACTTTGGGAAACTAAACATTGCTGCCTTACATCCAGATCGCCCTGCTGTGGAGAACATAAATTGTGCTTCAGTTCGGAAATCACATGTACGCGTCTTAGTAGTACTACTAGCACGTATATCTTAAAAAGTAAAGCAAAGGAAGAACATACCAAAAGAAGAAGACTTTTGAAAATCAGAATTGTCCGTAATTAGCATGCTGGATGTGGATTCATATTTCCACCAAATCCCAGACTTTGGGAAACTAAGCATTGCTGCCTTACATCCAGATCGCCCTGCTGTGGAGAACATAAATTGTGCTTCAGTTCGGAAATCACATGTACGCGTCTTAGTAGTACTACTAGTACCTAACCCTAAAAAAAATAAGGCAAAGAAGAACATACAAAAAGAAGAAGACTTTTGAACATCAGCGTTGTCCATAATTAGCATGCTGGATGTGGATTCATATTTCCACCAAATCCCAGACTTTGGGAAACTAAACATTGCTGCCTTACATCCAGATCGCCCTGCTGTGGAGAACATAAATTGTGCTTCAGTTCGAAAATCACATGTACGCGTCTCAGTAGTACTACTAGCACTTAACTCTTAAAAAGTAAAGCAAAGGAAGAACATACCAAAAGAAGAAGACTTTTGAACATCAGCTTTGTCCATAATTAGCATGCTGGATGTGGATTCATATTTCCACCAAATCCCAGACTTTGGGAAACTAAACATTGCTGCCTTACATCCAGATCGCCCTGCTGTGAAAACATAAATTGTGCTTCAGTTCGGAAATCACATGTACGCGTCTTAGTAGTACTACTAGTACCTAACCCTAAAAAAAATAAGGCAATGGAAGAACATACCAAAAGAAGAAGACTTTTGAACATCAGCATTGTCCATAATTAACATGCTGGGTGTGGATTCATATTTCCACCAAATCCCAGACTTTGGGAAACTAAACATTGCTGCCTTATATCCAGATCGCCCTGCTGTGGAGAACATAAACTGTGCTTCAGTTCAGAAATCTCATGTACGTGTCTTAGTAGTACTACTAGTACCTAGCTCTTAAAAAAATAAAGCAAAGGAAGAACATACCAAAAGAAGAAGACTTTTGAACATCAGCGTTGTCCATAATTAGCATGCTGGATGTGGATTTATATTTCCACCAAATCCCAGACTTTGGGAAACTAAACATTGCTGCCTTACATCCATATCGGCCTGCTGTGGAGAACATAAATTGTGCTTCAGTTCGGAAATCACATGTACGCGTCTCAGTAGTACTACTAGCACTTAACACTTAAAAAGTAAAGCAAAGGAAGAACATACCAAAAGAAGAAGACTTTTGAACATCAGCGTTGTCCATAATTAGCATGCTGGATGTGGATTCATATTTCCACCAAATCCCAGACTTTGGGAAGCTAAACATTGCTGCCTTACATCCAGATCGCCCTGCTGTGGAGAACATAAATTGTGCTTCAGTTCGGAAATCACATGTACGTGTCTTAGTAGTTATACTAGTACCTAACTCTTAAAAAAAATAAAGCAAAGGAAGAACATACCAAAGGAAGAAGACTTCTGAAAATCAGCATTGTCCGTAATTAGCATGCTGGATGTGGATTCATATTTCCACCAAATCCCAGACTTTGGGAAACTAAACATTGCTGCCTTACATCCAGATCGCCCTGCTGTGGAGAACATAAATTGTGCTTCAGTTCGGAAATCACATGTACGCGTCTTAGTAGTACTACTAGCACGTATATCTTAAAAAGTAAAGCAAAGGAAGAACATACCAAAAGAAGAAGACTTTTGAAAATCAGAATTGTCCGTAATTAGCATGCTGGATGTGGATTCATATTTCCACCAAATCCCAGACTTTGGGAAACTAAGCATTGCTGCCTTACATCCAGATCGCCCTGCTGTGGAGAACATAAATTGTGCTTCAGTTCGGAAATCACATGTACGCGTCTTAGTAGTACTACTAGTACCTAACCCTAAAAAAAATAAGGCAAAGAAGAACATACCAAAAGAAGAAGACTTTTGAACATCAGCGTTGTCCATAATTAGCATGCTGGATGTGGATTCATATTTCCACCAAATCCCAGACTTTGGGAAACTAAACATTGCTGCCTTACATCCAGATCGCCCTGCTGTGGAGAACATAAATTGTGCTTCAGTTCGAAAATCACATGTACGCGTCTCAGTAGTACTACTAGCACTTAACTCTTAAAAAGTAAAGCAAAGGAAGAACATACCAAAAGAAGAAGACTTTTGAACATCAGCTTTGTCCATAATTAGCATGCTGGATGTGGATTCATATTTCCACCAAATCCCAGACTTTGGGAAACTAAACATTGCTGCCTTACATCCAGATCGCCCTGCTGTGAAAACATAAATTGTGCTTCAGTTCGGAAATCACATGTACGCGTCTTAGTAGTACTACTAGTACCTAACCCTAAAAAAAATAAGGCAATGGAAGAACATACCAAAAGAAGAAGACTTTTGAACATCAGCATTGTCCATAATTAACATGCTGGGTGTGGATTCATATTTCCACCAAATCCCAGACTTTGGGAAACTAAACATTGCTGCCTTATATCCAGATCGCCCTGCTGTGGAGAACATAAACTGTGCTTCAGTTCAGAAATCTCATGTACGTGTCTTAGTAGTACTACTAGTACCTAGCTCTTAAAAAAATAAAGCAAAGGAAGAACATACCAAAAGAAGAAGACTTTTGAACATCAGCGTTGTCCATAATTAGCATGCTGGATGTGGATTTATATTTCCACCAAATCCCAGACTTTGGGAAACTAAACATTGCTGCCTTACATCCATATCGGCCTGCTGTGGAGAACATAAATTGTGCTTCAGTTCAGAAATCTCATGTTCGTCTCTTAGTAGTACTACTAGTACCAAACTCTTAAAAAAATAAGGCAAAGGAAGAACATACCAAAAGAAGAAGACATTTGAACATCAGCGTTTTCCATAATTAGCATGCTGGATGTGGATTCATATTTCCACCAAATCCCAGACTTTGGGAAACTAAGCATTGCTGCCTTACATCCAGATCGCCCTGCTGTGGAGAACATAAATTGTGCTTCAGTTCGGAAATCTCATGTACGTGTCTTAGTAGTACTACTAGTACCTAGCTCTTAAAAAAATAAAGCAAAGTAAGAACATACCAAAAGAAGAAGACTTTTGAACATCAGCTTTGTCCATAATTAGCATGCTGGATGTGCATTCATATTTCCACCAAATCCCAGACTTTGGGAAACTAAACATTGCTGCCTTACATCCAGATCGCCCTGCTGTGGAGAACATAAATTGTGCTTCAGTTCGGAAATCACATGTACGCGTCTCAGTAGTACTACTAGCACTTAACACTTAAAAAGTAAAGCAAAGGAAGAACATACCAAAAGAAGAAGACTTTTGAACATCAGCGTTGTCCATAATTAGCATGCTGGATGTGGATTCATATTTCCACCAAATCCCAGACTTTGGGAAACTAAACATTGCTGCTTTACATCCAGATCGCCCTGCTGTGGAGAACATAAATTGTGCTTCAGTTCGGAAATCACATGTACGGGTCTTAGTAGTACTACTAGCAACTAGCTCTTAAAAAAATAAAGCAAAGGAAGAACATACCAAAAGAAGAAGACATTTGAACATCAGCTTCGTCCATAATTAGCATGCTGGATGTGGATTCATATTTCCACCAAATCCCAGACTTTGGGAAACTAAACATTGCTGCCTTACATCCAGATCGGCCTGCTGTGGAGAACATAAATTGTGCTTCAGTTCGGAAATCACATGTACGTGTCTTAGTAGTTATACTAGTACCTAACTCTTAAAAAAATAAAGCAAAGGAAGAACATACCAAAAGAAGAAGACTTTGGAACATCAGCATTGTCCATAATTAGCATGCTGGATGTGGATTCATATTTCCACCAAATCCCAGACTTTGGGAAACTAAACATTGCTGCCTTACATCCAGATCGCCCTGCTGTGGAAAACATAAATTGTGCTTCAGTTTGGAAATCACATGTACGCCTCTTAGCGGTACTACTAGCACCAAACTCTTAAAAAAATAAAGCAAAGACGGAACATACCAAAAGAAGAAGACTTTTGAAGATCAGCATTGTCTATAATTAGCTTGCTGGATGTGGATTCATATTTCCACCAAATCCCAGACTTTGGGAAACTAAACATTGCTGCCATACATCCAGATCGCCCTGCTGTGGAGGACATAAATTGTGCTTCAGTTCGGAAATCACATGTACGCGTCTTAGTAGTACTACTAGCACGTAAATCTTAAAAAGTAAAGCAACGGAAGAACATTCCAAAAGAAGAAGACTTTTCAACATCACCGTTGTCCATAATTAGCATGCTGGATGTGGATTCATATTTCCACCAAATCCCAGACTTTGGGAAACTAAACATTGCTGCCTTACATCCAGATCGCCCTGCTGTGGACAACATAAATTGTGCTTCTGTTCGGAAATCACACGTACGTGTCTTAGTAGTACTACTAGCAACTAACTCTTAAAAGAATAAAGCAAAGGAAGAACATACCAAAAGAAGAAGACTTTTGAAGATCAGCATTGTCCATAATTAGCATGCTGGATGTGGATTCATATTTCCACCAAATCCCAGACTTTGGGAAACTAAACATTGCTGCCTTACATCCAGATCGCCCTGCTGTGGAAAACATAAATTGTGCTTCAGTTTGGAAATCACATGTACGCCTCTTAGCCGTACTACTAGCACCAAACTCTTAAAAAAATAAAGCAAAGACGGAACATACCAAAAGAAGAAGACTTTTGAAGATCAGCATTGTCTATAATTAGCTTGCTGGATGTGGATTCATATTTCCACCAAATCCCAGACTTTGGGAAACTAAACATTGCTGCCTTACATCCAGATCGCCCTGCTGTGGAGAACATAATTTGTGCTTCAGTTCGGAAATCACATGTACGCGTCTTAGTAGTACTACTAGTACCTAACTCTTAAAAAAATAAAGCAAAGGAAGAACATACCAAAAGAAGAAGACTTTTGAAAATCAGCGTTGTCCATAATTAGCATGCTGGATGTGGATTCATATTTCCACCAAATCCCAGACTTTGGGAAACTAAACATTGCTGCCTTACATGCAGATCGCCCTGCTGTGGAGAACATAAATTGTGCTTCAGTTCGGAAATCACATGTACGCGTCTTAGTAGTACTACTAGCACCTAACTCTTAAAAAAATAAAGCAAAGGAAGAACATACCAAAAGAAGAAGACTTTTGAACATCAGCATTATCCATAATTAGCATGCTGGATGTGGATTCATCTTTCCACCAAATCCCAGACTTTGGGAAACTAAACATTGCTGCCTTACATCCAGATCGCCCTGCTGTGGAGAACATAAATTGTGCTTCAGTTTGGAAATCACATGTACGCGTCTCAGTAGTACTACTAGCACTTAACACTTAAAAAGTAAAGCAAAGGAAGAACATACCAAAAGAAGAAGACTTTTGAAGATCAGCATTGTCCATAATTAGCATGCTGGATGTGGATTCATATTTCCACCAAATCCCAGACTTTGGGAAACTAAACATTGCTGCCTTACATCCAGATCGCCCTGCTGTGGAGAACATAAATTGTGCTTTAGTTCGGAAATCACATGTACGGGTCTTAGTAGTACTACTAGCAACTAACTCTTAAAAGAATAAAGCAAAGGAAGAACATACCAAAAGAAGAAGACTTTTGAACATCAGCGTTGTCCATAATTAGCATGCTGGATGTGGATTCATATTTCCACCAAATCCCAGACTTTGGGAAACTAAACATTGCTGCCTTACATCCAGATCGCCCTGCTGTGGAGAACATAAATTGTGCTTCAGTTCGGAAATCACATGTACGGGTCTTAGTAGTACTACTAGCAACTAGCTCTTAAAAAAATAAAGCAAAGGAAGAACATACCAAAAGAAGAAGACATTTGAACATCAGCTTCGTCCATAATTAGCATGCTGGATGTGGATTCATATTTCCACCAAATCCCAGACTTTGGGAAACTAAACATTGCTGCCTTACATCCAGATCGGCCTGCTGTGGAGAACATAAATTGTGCTTCAGTTCGGAAATCACATGTACGTGTCTTAGTAGTTATACTAGTACCTAACTCTTAAAAAAATAAAGCAAAGGAAGAACATACCAAAAGAAGAAGACTTTGGAACATCAGCATTGTCCATAATTAGCATGCTGGATGTGGATTCATATTTCCACCAAATCCCAGACTTTGGGAAACTAAACATTGCTGCCTTACATCCAGATCGCCCTGCTGTGAAAACATAAATTGTGCTTCAGTTCGGAAATCACATGTACGCGTCTTAGTAGTACTACTAGTACCTAACCCTAAAAAAAATAAGGCAATGGAAGAACATACCAAAAGAAGAAGACTTTAGAACATCAGCGTTGTCCATAATTGGCATGCTGGATGTGGATTCATATTTCCACCAAATCCCAGACTTTGGGAAACTAAACATTGCTGCCTTACATCCAGATCGCCCTGCTGTGGAGAACATAAATTGTGCTTCAGTTCGGAAATCACATGTACGCGTCTTAGTAGTACTACTAGCACCTAACTCTTAAAAAAATAAAGCAAAGGAAGAACATACCAAAAGAAGAAGACTTTTGAACATCAGCATTGTCCATAATTAGCATGCTGGATGTGGATTCATCTTTCCACCAAATCCCAGACTTTGGGAAACTAAACATTGCTGCCTTACATCCAGATCGCCCTGCTGTGGAGAACATAAATTGTGCTTCAGTTCGGAAATCACATGTACGCGTCTCAGTAGTACTACTAGCACTTAACACTTAAAAAGTAAAGCAAAGGAAGAACATACCAAAAGAAGAAGACTTTTGAACATCAGCTTTGTCCACAATTAGCATGCTGGATGTGGATTCATATTTCCACCAAATCCCAGACTTTGGGAAACTAAACATTGCTGCCTTACATCCAGATCGCCCTGCTGTGGAGAACATAAATTGTGCTTCAGTTCGGAAATCACATTTACGGGTCTTAGTAGTACTACTAGCAAGTAACTCTTAAAAGAATAAAGCAAAGGAAGAACATACCAAAAGAAGAAAACTTTTGAAGATCAGCATTGTCCATAATTAGCATGCTGGATGTGGATTCATATTTCCACCAAATCCCAGACTTTGGGAAACTAAACATTGCTGCCTTACATCCAGATCACCCTGCTGTGGAGAACATAAATTGTGCTTCAGTTCGGAAATCACATGTACGCGTCTTAGTATTACTACTAGCACGTAAATCTTAAAAAGTAAAGCAACGGAAGAACATTCCAAAAGAAGAAGACTTTTCAACATCACCGTTGTCCATAATTAGCATGCTGGATGTGGATTCATATTTCCACCAAATCCCAGACTTTGGGAAACTAAACATTGCTGCCTTACATCCAGATCGCCCTGCTGTGGAGAACATAAATTGTGCTTCAGTTCGGAAATCACATGTACGCGTCTTAGTAGTACTACAAGCACGTAAATCTTAAAAAGTAAAGCAACGGAAGAACATTCCAAAAGAAGAAGACTTTTCAACATCACCGTTGTCCATAATTAGCATGCTGGATGTGGATTCATATTTCCACCAAATCCCAGACTTTGGGAAACTAAACATTGCTGCCTTACATCCAGATCGCCCTGCTGTGGAGAACATAAATTGTGCTTCAGTTAGGAAATCACATGTACATGTCTTAGTAGTACTACTAGTACCTAACTCTTAAAAAAATAAAGCAAAGGAAGAACATACCAAAAGAAGAAGACTTTTGAACATCAGCGTTGTCCATAATTAGCATGCTGGATGTGGATTCATATTTCCACCAAATCCCAGACTTTGGGAAACTAAACATTGCTGCCTTACATCCAGATCGCCCTGCTGTGGACAACATAAATTGTGCTTCAGTTCGGAAATCACACGTACGCATCTTAGTAGTACTACTAGCAACTAACTCTTAAAAGAATAGAGCAAAGGAAGAACATACCAAAAGAAGAAGACTTTTGAAGATCAGCATTGTCCATAATTAGCATGCTGGATGTGGATTCATATTTCCACCAAATCCCAGACTTTGGGAAACTAAACATTGCTGCCTTACATCCAGATCGCCCTGCTGTGGAAAACATAAATTGTGCTTCAGTTTGGAAATCACATGTACGCCTCTTAGCCGTACTACTAGCACCAAACTCTTAAAAAAATAAAGCAAAGACGGAACATACCAAAAGAAGAAGACTTTTGAAGATCAGCGTTGTCCATAATTAGCTTGCTGGATGTGGATTCATATTTCCACCAAATCCCAGACTTTGGGAAACTAAACATTGCTGCCTTACATCCAGATCGCCCTGCTGTGGAGAACATAATTTGTGCTTCAGTTCGGAAATCACATGTACGCGTCTTAGTAGTACTACTAGTACCTAACTCTTAAAAAAATAAAGCAAAGGAAGAACATACCAAAAGAAGAAGACTTTTGAAAATCAGCGTTGTCCATAATTAGCATGCTGGATGTGGATTCATATTTCCACCAAATCCCAGACTTTGGGAAACTAAACATTGCTGCCTTACATCCAGATCGCCCTGTTGTGGAGAACATAAATTGTGCTTCAGTTCGGAAATCACATGTACGCGTCTTAGTAGTACTACTAGCACCTAACTCTTAAAAAAATAAAGCAAAGGAAGAACATACCAAAAGAAGAAGACTTTTGAACATCAGCATTGTCCATAATTAGCATGCTGGATGTAGATTCATATTTCCACCAAATCCCAGACTTTGGGAAACTAAACATTGCTGCCTTACATCCAGATCGCCCTGCTGTGGAGAACATAAATTGTGCTTCAGTTCAGAAATCTGATGTTTTGTTCCTTAGTCGTACTACTAGTACCTAGCTCTTAAAAAAATAAAGCAAAGGAAGAACATACCAAAAGAAGAAGACTTTTGAACATCAGCGTTGTCCATAATTAGCATGCTGGATGTGGATTCATATTTCCACTGCTGGATGTGGATTCATATTTCCACCAAATCCCAGACTTTGGGAAACTAAACATTGCTGCCTTACATCCAGATCGGCCTGCTGTGGAGAACATAAATTGTGCTACAGTTCAGAAATCTCATGTACGTGTCTTAGTAGTACTACTAGTACCTAACTCTTAAAAAAATAAGGCAAAGGAAGAACATACCAAAAGAAGAAGACTTTTGAACATCAGCTTTGTCCACAATTAGCATGCTGGATGTGGATTCATATTTCCACCAAATCCCAGACTTTGGGAAACTAAACATTGCTGCCTTACATCCAGATCGCCCTGCTGTGGAGAACATAAATTGTGCTCCAATTCGGAAATCACATGTACGCGTCTTAGTAGTACTACTAGCACCTAACTCTTAAAAAAATAAAGCAAACGAAGAACATACCAAAAGAAGAAGACTTTTGAAAATCAGCATTGTCCGTAATTAGCATGCTGGATGTGGAATCATATTTCCACGAAATCCCAGACTTTGGGAAACTAAACATTGCTGCCTTACATCCAGATCGCCCTGCTGTGGAGAACATAAATTGTGCTTCAGTTCGGAAATCACATGTACGTGTCTTAGTAGTACTACTAGCAATTAACTCTTAAGAAAATAAAGCAAAGGAAGAACATACCAAAAGAAGAAGACTTTTGAACATCAGCGTTGTCCATAATTAGCATGCTGGATGTGGATTCATATTTCCACCAAATCCCAGACTTTGGGAAACTAAACATTGCTGCCTTACATCCAGATCGCCCTGCTGTGGAGAACATATTTTGTGCTTCAGTTCGGAAATCACATGTACGCGTCTTAGTAGTACTACTAGTACCTAACCTTAAAAAAAATAAGCCAAAGGAAGAACATACCAAAAGAAGAAGACTTTTGAACATCAGCGTTGTCCATAATTAGCATGCTGGATATGGATTCATATTTCCACCAAATCCCAGACTTTGGGAAACTAAACATTGCTGCCTTACATCCAGATCGCCCTGCTGTGGAGAACATAAATTGTGCTTCAGTTCGGAAATCACATGTACGCGTCTTAGTAGAACTACTAGCACCTAACTCTTAAAAAAATAAAGCAAAGGAAGAACATACCAAAAGAAGAAGTCTTTTGAACATCAGCGTTGTCCATAATTAGCATGCTGGATGTGGATTCATATTTCCACCAAATCCCAGACTTTGGGAAATTAAACATTGCTGCCTTACATCCAGATTGCCCTGCTGTGGAGAACATAAATTGTGCTTCAGTTCAGAAATCACATGTACGTGTCATAGTAGAACTACTAGTACCTAACCCTAAAAAAAATAAAGCAAAGGAAGAACATACCAAAGAAGAAGACTTTTGAAAATCAGCGTTGTCCATAATTAGCATGCTGGATGTGGATTCATCTTTCCACCAAATCCCAGACTTTGGGAAACTAAACATTGCTGCCTTACATCCAGATCGCCCTGCTGTGGAGAACATAAATTGTGCTTCAGTTCAGAAATCTCATGTTTCGTTTCTTAGTAGTACTACTAGTACTTAGCTCTTAAAAAAATAAAGCAAAGGAAGAACATACCAAAAGAAGAAGACTTTTGAACATCAGCGTTGTCCATAATTAGCATGCTGGATGTGGAATCATATTTCCACCAAATCCCAGACTTTGGGAAACTAAACATTGCTGCCTTACATCCAGATCACCCTGCTGTGGAGAACATAAATTGTGCTTCAGTTCGGAAATCACATGTACGCGTCTTAGTAGTACTACTAGCACGTAAATCTTAAAAAGTAAAGCAACGGAAGAACATTCCAAAAGAAGAAGACTTTTGAACATCAGCGTTGTCCATAATTAGCATGCTGGATGTGGATTCATATTTCCACCAAATCCCAGACTTTGGGAAACTAAACATTGCTGCCTTACATCCAGATCGCCCTGCTGTGGAGAACATAAATTGTGCTTCAGTTCGGAAATCACATGTACGCGTCTTAAGTAGTACTACTAGCACGTAAATCTTAAAAAGTAAAGCAACGGAAGAACATTCCAAAAGAAGAAGACTTTTCAACATCACCGTTGTCCATAATTAGCATGCTGGATGTGGAATCATATTTCCACCAAATCCCAGACTTTGGGAAACTAAACATTGCTGCCTTACATCCAGATCGCCCTGCTGTGGAGAACATAAATTGTGCTTCAGTTAGGAAATCACATGTACATGTCTTAGTAGTACTACTAGTACCTAACTCTTAAAAAAATAAAGCAAAGGAAGAACATACCAAAAGAAGAAGACTTTTGAACATCAGCGTTGTCCATAATTAGCATGCTGGATGTGGATTCATATTTCCACCAAATCCCAGACTTTGGGAAACTAAACATTGCTGCCTTACATCCAGATCGCCCTGCTGTGGACAACATAAATTGTGCTTCAGTTCGGAAATCACACGTACGCATCTTAGTAGTACTACTAGCAACTAACTCTTAAAAGAATAAAGCAAAGGAAGAACATACCAAAAGAAGAAGACTTTTGAAGATCAGCATTGTCCATAATTAGCATGCTGGATGTGGATTTATATTTCCACCAAATCCCAGACTTTGGGAAACTAAACATTGCTGCCTTACATCCAGATCGCCCTGCTGTGGAAAACATAAATTGTGCTTCAGTTTGGAAATCACATGTACGCCTCTTAGCCGTACTACTAGCACCAAACTCTTAAAAAAATAAAGCAAAGGAAGAACATACCAAAAGAAGAAGACTTTTGAAAATCAGCGTTGTCCATAATTAGCATGCTGGATGTGGATTCATATTTCCATAAAATCCCAGACTTTGGGAAACTAAACATTGCTGCCTTACATCCAGATCGCCCTGCTGTGGAGAACATAAATTGTGCTTCAGTTCAGAAATCTGATGTTTTGTTCCTTAGTCGTACTACTAGTACCTAGCTCTTAAAAAAATAAAGCAAAGGAAGAACATACCAAAAGAAGAAGACTTTTGAACATCAGCATTGTCCATAATTAGCATGCTGGATGTGGATTCATATTTCCACTGCTGGATGTGGATTCATATTTCCACCAAATCCCAGACTTTGGGAAACTAAACATTGCTGCCTTACATCCAGATCGGCCTGCTGTGGAGAACATAAATTGTGCTACAGTTCAGAAATCTCATGTACGTGTCTTAGTAGTACTACTAGTACCTAACTCTTAAAAAAATAAGGCAAAGGAAGAACATACCAAAAGAAGAAGACTTTTGAACATCAGCTTTGTCCACAATTAGCATGCTGGATGTGGATTCATATTTCCACCAAATCCCAGACTTTGGGAAACTAAACATTGCTGCCTTACATCCAGATCGCCCTGCTGTGGAGAACATAAATTGTGCTCCAATTCGGAAATCACATGTACGCGTCTTAGTAGTACTACTAGCACCTAACTCTTAAAAAAATAAAGCAAACGAAGAACATACCAAAAGAAGAAGCCTTTTGAAAATCAGCATTGTCCGTAATTAGCATGCTGGATGTGGAATCATATTTCCACGAAATCCCAGACTTTGGGAAACTAAACATTGCTGCCTTACATCCAGATCGCCCTGCTGTGGAGAACATAAATTGTGCTTCAGTTCGGAAATCACATGTACGGGTCTTAGTAGTACTACTAGCAACTAACTCTTAAAAGAATAAAGCAAAGGAAGAACATACCAAAAGAAGAAGACTTTTGAAGATCAGCATTGTCCATAATTAGCATGCTGGATGTGGATTCATATTTCCACCAAATCCCAGACTTTGGGAAACTAAACATTGCTGCCTTACATCCAGATCACCCTGCTGTTGAGAACATAAATTGTGCTTCAGTTCGGAAATCACATGTACGCGTCTTAGTAGTACTACTAGCACGTAAATCTTAAAAAGTAAAGCAACGGAAGAACATTCCAAAAGAAGAAGACTTTTGAACATCAGCGTTGTCCATAATTAGCATGCTGGATGTGGATTCATATTTCCACCAAATCCCAGACTTTGGGAAACTCAACATTGCTGCCATACATCCAGATCGCCCTGCTGTGGAGAACATAAATTGTGCTTCAGTTCGGAAATCACATGTACGCGTCTTAAGTAGTACTACTAGCACGTAAATCTTAAAAAGTAAAGCAACGGAAGAACATTCCAAAAGAAGAAGACTTTTCAACATCACCGTTGTCCATAATTAGCATGCTGGATGTGGATTCATATTTCCACCAAATCCCAGACTTTGGGAAACTAAACATTGCTGCCTTACATCCAGATCGCCCTGCTGTGGAGAACATAAATTGTGCTTCAGTTAGGAAATCACATGTACATGTCTTAGTAGTACTACTAGTACCTAACTCTTAAAAAAATAAAGCAAAGGAAGAACATACCAAAAGAAGAAGACTTTTGAACATCAGCGTTGTCCATAATTAGCATGCTGGATGTGGATTCATATTTCCACCAAATCCCAGACTTTGGGAAACTAAACATTGCTGCCTTACATCCAGATCGCCCTGCTGTGGACAACATAAATTGTGCTTCAGTTCGGAAATCACACGTACGCATCTTAGTAGTACTACTAGCAACTAACTCTTAAAAGAATAAAGCAAAGGAAGAACATACCAAAAGAAGAAGACTTTTGAAGATCAGCATTGTCCATAATTAGCATGCTGGATGTGGATTTATATTTCCACCAAATCCCAGACTTTGGGAAACTAAACATTGCTGCCTTACATCCAGATCGCCCTGCTGTGGAAAACATAAATTGTGCTTCAGTTTGGAAATCACATGTACGCCTCTTAGCCGTACTACTAGCAACAAACTCTTAAAAAAATAAAGCAAAGGAAGAACATACCAAAAGAAGAAGACTTTTGAAAATCAGCGTTGTCCATAATTAGCATGCTGGATGTGGATTCATATTTCCATAAAATCCCAGACTTTGGGAAACTAAACATTGCTGCCTTACATCCAGATCGCCCTGCTGTGGAGAACATAAATTGTGCTTCAGTTCAGAAATCTGATGTTTTGTTCCTTAGTCGTACTACTAGTACCTAGCTCTTAAAAAAATAAAGCAAAGGAAGAACATACCAAAAGAAGAAGACTTTTGAACATCAGCGTTGTCCATAATTAGCATGCTGGATGTGGATTCATATTTCCACTGCTGGATGTGGATTCATATTTCCACCAAATCCCAGACTTTGGGAAACTAAACATTGCTGCCTTACATCCAGATCGGCCTGCTGTGGAGAACATAAATTGTGCTACAGTTCAGAAATCTCATGTACGTGTCTTAGTAGTACTACTAGTACCTAACTCTTAAAAAAATAAGGCAAAGGAAGAACATACCAAAAGAAGAAGACTTTTGAACATCAGCTTTGTCCACAATTAGCATGCTGGATGTGGATTCATATTTCCACCAAATCCCAGACTTTGGGAAACTAAACATTGCTGCCTTACATCCAGATCGCCCTGCTGTGGAGAACATAAATTGTGCTCCAATTCGGAAATCACATGTACGCGTCTTAGTAGTACTACTAGCACTTAACTCTTAAAAAAATAAAGCAAACGAAGAACATACCAAAAGAAGAAGCCTTTTGAAAATCAGCATTGTCCGTAATTAGCATGCTGGATGTGGAATCATATTTCCACGAAATCCCAGACTTTGGGAAACTAAACATTGCTGCCTTACATCCAGATCGCCCTGCTGTGGAGAACATAAATTGTGCTTCAGTTCGGAAATCACATGTACGTGTCTTAGTAGTACTACTAGCAATTAACTCTTAAGAAAATAAAGCAAAGGAAGAACATACCAAAAGAAGAAGACTTTTGAACATCAGCGTTGTCCATAATTAGCATGCTGGATGTGGATTCATATTTCCACCAAATCCCAGACTTTGGGAAACTAAACATTGCTGCCTTACATCCAGATCGCCCTGCTGTGGAGAACATATTTTGTGCTTCAGTTCGGAAATCACATGTACGCGTCTTAGTAGTACTACTAGTACCTAACCTTAAAAAAAATAAGCCAAAGGAAGAACATACCAAAAGAAGAAGACTTTTGAACATCAGCGTTGTCCATAATTAGCATGCTGGATATGGATTCATATTTCCACCAAATCCCAGACTTTGGGAAACTAAACATTGCTGCCTTACATCCAGATCGCCCTGCTGTGGAGAACATAAATTGTGCTTCAGTTCGGAAATCACATGTACGCGTCTTAGTAGAACTACTAGCACCTAACTCTTAAAAAAATAAAGCAAAGGAAGAACATACCAAAAGAAGAAGTCTTTTGAACATCAGCGTTGTCCATAATTAGCATGCTGGATATGGATTCATATTTCCACCAAGTCCCAGACTTTGGGAAATTAAACATTGCTGCCTTACATCCAGATCGCCCTGCTGTGGAGAACATAAATTGTGCTTCAGTTCAGAAATCACATGTACGTGTCATAGTAGAACTACTAGTACCTAACCCTAAAAAAAATAAAGCAAAGGAAGAACATACCAAAGAAGAAGACTTTTGAAAATCAGCTTTGTCCATAATTAGCATGCTGGATGTGGATTCATCTTTCCACCAAATCCCAGACTTTGGGAAACTAAACATTGCTGCCTTACATCCAGATCGCCCTGCTGTGGAGAACGTAAATTGTGCTTCAGTTCAGAAATCTCATGTTTCGTTTCTTAGTAGTACTACTAGTACTTAGCTCTTAAAAAAATAAAGCAAAGGAAGAACATATCAAAAGAAGAAGACTTTTGAACATCAGCGTTGTCCATAATTAGCATGCTGGATGTGGAATCATATTTCCACCAAATCCCAGACTTTGGGAAACTAAACATTGCTGCCTTACATCCAGATCGCCCTGCTGTGGAGAACATAAATTGTGCTTCAGTTCGGAAATCACATGTACGGGTCTTAGTAGTACTACTAGCAACTAACTCTTAAAAGAATAAAGCAAAGGAAGAACATACCAAAAGAAGAAGACTTTTGAAGATCAGCATTGTCCATAATTAGCATGCTGGATGTGGATTCATATTTCCACCAAATCCCAGACTTTGGGAAACTAAACATTGCTGCCTTACATCCAGATCACCCTGCTGTGGAGAACATAAATTGTGCTTCAGTTCGGAAATCACATGTACGCGTCAGAGTAGTACTACTAGCACGTAAATCTTAAAAAGTAAAGCAACGGAAGAACATTCCAAAAGAAGAAGACTTTTCAACATCACCGTTGTCCATAATTAGCATGCTGGATGTGGATTCATATTTCCACCAAATCCCAGACTTTGGGAAACTAAACATTGCTGCCTTACATCCAGATCGCCCTGCTGTGGAGAACATAAATTGTGCTTCAGTTCGGAAATCACATGTACGCGTCTTAAGTAGTACTACTAGCACGTAAATCTTAAAAAGTAAAGCAACGGAAGAACATTCCAAAAGAAGAAGACTTTTCAACATCACCGTTGTCCATAATTAGCATGCTGGATGTGGATTCATATTTCCACCAAATCCCAGACTTTGGGAAACTAAACATTGCTGCCTTACATCCAGATCGCCCTGCTGTGGAGAACACAAATTGAGCTTCAGTTAGGAAATCACATGTACGCGTCTTAGTAATACTACTAGCACCTAACTCTTAAAAAAATAAAGCTAAGGAAGAACATACCAAAAGAAGAAGACTTTTGAAGATCACCGTTGTCCATAATTAGCATGCTGGATGTGGATTCATATTTCCACCAAATCCCAGACTTAGGGAAACTAAACATTGCTGCCTTACATCCAGATCGCCCTGCTGTGGAGAACATAAATTGTGCTTCAGTTCAGAAATCTCATGTTTCGTTTCTTAGTAGTACTACTAGTACTTAGCTCTTAAAAAAATAAAGCAAAGGAAGAACATACCAAAAGAAGAAGACTTTTGAACATCAGCGTTGTCCATAATAAGCATGCTGGATGTGGATTCATATTTCCACTGCTGGATGTGGATTCATATTTCCACCAAATCCCAGACTTTGGGAAACTAAACATTGCTGCCTTACATCCAGATCGCCCTGCTGTGGAGAACATAAATTTTGCTTCAGTTCGGAAATCACATGTACGCGTCTTAGTAGTACTACTAGCACCTAATTCTTAAAAAAATAAAGCAAAGGAAGAACATACCAAAAGAACAAGACTTTTGAAAATCAGCATTGTCCGTAATTAGCATGCTGGATGTGGATTCATATTTCCACCAAATCCCAGACTTTGGGAAACTAAACATTGCTGCCTTACATCCAGATCGCCCTGGGGTGGAGAACATAAATTGTGCTTCCGTTCGGAAATCACATGTACGCGTCTCAGTAGTATTACTAGCACATAACTCTTAAAAAGTAAAGCAAAGGAAGAACATACCAAAAGAAGAAAACTTTTGAACATCAGCGTTGTCCATAATTAGCATGCTGGATGTGGATTCATATTTCCACCAAATCCCAGACTTTGGGAAACTAAACATTGCTGCCTTACATCCAGATCGCCCTGCTGTGGAGAACATAAATTGTGCTTCAGTTCAGAAATCACATGTACGCGTCTTAGTAGTACTACTAGTACCTAACCCTAAAAAAAATAAGGCAAAGGAAGAACATACCAAAAGAAGAAGACTTTTGAACATCAGCGTTGTCCATAATTAGCATGCTGGATGTTGATTCATATTTCCACCAAATCCCAGACTTTGGGAAACTAAACATTGCTGCCTTACATCCAGATCGCCCTGCTGTGGAGAACATAAATTGTGCTTCAGTTCGGAAATCACATGTATGCGTTTTAGTAGTACTACTAGCAAATAACTCTTAAAAAAATAAAGCAAAGGAAGAACATACCAAAAGAAGAAGACTTTTGAAGATCAGCGTTTTCCATAATTAGCATGCTGGATGGGGATTCATATTTCCACCAAATCCCAGACTTTGGGAAACTAAACATTGCTGCCTTACATCCAGATCGCCCTGCTGTGGAGAACATAAATTGTGCTTCAGTTCGGAAATCACATGTATGCATCTTAGTAATACTACTAGCAACTAACTCTTAAAAGAATAAAGCAAAGGAAGAACATACCAAAAGAAGAAGACATTTGAAGATCAGCATTGTCCATAATTAGCATGCTGGATGTGGATTCATATTTCCACCAAATCCCAGACTTTGGGAAACTAAACATTGCTGCCTTACATCCAGATCGCCCTGCTGTGGAGAACATAAATTATGCTTCAGTTTGGAAATCACATGTACGCCTCTTAGCCGTACTACTAGCACCAAACTCTTAAAAAAATAAAGCAAAGGAAGAACATACCAAAAGAAGAAGACTTTTGAAGATCACCGTTGTCCATAATTAGCATGCTGGATGTGGATTCATATTTCCACCAAATCCCAGACTTTGGGAAACTAAACCTTGCTGCCTTACATCCAGATCGCCCTGGGGTGGAGAACATAAATTGTGCTTCCGTTCGGAAATCACATGTACGCGTCTCAGTAGTATTACTAGCACTTAACTCTTAAAAAGTAAAGCAAAGGAAGAACATACCAAAAGAAGAAAACTTTTGAACATCAGCGTTGTCCATAGTTAGCATGCTGGATGTAGATTCATATTTCCACCAAATCCCAGACTTTGGGAAACTAAACATTGCTGCCTTACATCCAGATCGCCCTGCTGTGGAGAACATAAATTGTGCTTCAGTTCGGAAATCACATGTACGCGTCTTATTACTACTACTAGTACCTAACTCTTAAAAAAATAAAGCAAAGGAAGAACATACCAAAAGAAGAAGACTTTTGAAGATCAGCGTTGTCCATAATTAGCATGCTGGATGTGGATTCATATTTCCACCAAATCCCAGACTTTGGGAAACTAAACATTGCTGCCTTACATCCAGATCGCCCTGCTGTGGAGAACATAAATTGTGCTTCAGTTCGGAAATCACATGTACGCTTCTCAGTAGTACTACTAGCACTTAATTCTTAAAAAGTAAAGCAAAGGAAGAACATACCAAAAGAAGAAGACTTTTGAACATCAGCGTTGTCCATAATTAGCATGCTGGATGTGGATTCATATTTCCACCAAATCCCAGACTTTGGGAAACTAAACATTGCTGCATTACATCCAGATCGCCCTGCTGTGGAGAACATAAATTGTGCTTCAGTTCGGGAATCATATGTACGCGTCTTATTACTACTACTAGTACCTAACTCTTAAAAAAATAAAGCAAAGGAAGAACATACCAAAAGAAGAAGACTTTTGAAGATCAGCGTTGTCCATAATTAGCATGCTGGATGTGGATTCATATTTCCTCCAAATCCCAGACTTTGGGAAACTAAACATTGCTGCCTTCATCCAGATCGCCCTGCTGTGGAGAACATAAATTGTGCTTCAGTTCGGAAATCACATGTACGTGTCTCAGTAGTATTACTAGCACTTAACTCTTAAAAGTAAAGCAAAGGAAGAACATACCAAAAGAAGAAAACTTTTGAACATCACCGTTGTCCATAATTAGCATGCTGGATGTGGATTTATATTTCCACCAAATCCCAGACTTTGGGAAACTAAACATTGCAGCCTTACATCCAGATCGCCCTGCTGTGGAGAACATAAATTGTGCTTCAGTTCGGAAATCACATGTACGCGTCTTATTACTACTACTAGTACCTAACTCTTAAAAAAATAAAGCAAAGGAAGAACATACCAAAAGAAGAAGACTTTTGAAGATCAGCGTTGTCCATAATTAGCATGCTGGATGTCGATTCATATGTCCACAAAATCCCAGACTTTGGGAAACTGTACACTGCTGCCTTACATCCACATCGCCCTGCTGTGGAGAACATTAATTGTGCTTCAGTTCGGAAATCACATGTACGCATCTTAGTAGTACTACTAGCAACTAACACTTAAAAGAATAAAGCAAAGGAAGAACATACCAAAAGAAGAAGACTTTTGAAGATCAGCGTTGTCCATAATTAGCTTGCTGGATGTGGATTCATATTTCCACCAAATCCCAGACTTTGGGAACCTAAACATTGCTGCCTTACATCCAGATCGCCCTGCTGTGGAGAACATAAATTGTGCTTCAGTTCAGAAATCTCATGTATGTGTCTTAGTAGTACTACTAGTACCTAACTCTTAAAAAAATAAAGCAAAGGAAGAACATACCAAAAGAAGAAGACTTTTGAACATCAGCGTTGTCCATAATTTGCTTGCTGGATGTGAATTCATATTTCCACCAAATCCCAGACTTTGGGAAACTAAACATTGCTGCCTTACATCCAGATCGGCCTGCTGTGGAGAACATAAGTTGTGCTTCAGTTCAGAAATCACTTGTACGTGTCTTAGTAGTACTACTAGTACCTAACTCTTAAAAAAATAAAGCAAAGGAAGAACATACCAAAAGAAGAAGACTTTTGAAAATCAGCATTGTCCATAATAAGCACGCTGGATGTGGATTCATATTTCCACCAAATCCCAGACTTTGGGAACCTAAACATTGCTGCCTTACATCCAGTTCGCCCTGCTGTGGAGAACATAAATTGTGCTTCAGTTTGGAAATCACATGTACGCCTCTTAGCCGTACTACTAGCACCAAACTCTTAAAAAAATAAAGCAAAGGAAGAACATACCAAAAGAAGAAGACTTTTGAACATCAGCGTTGTCCATAATTAGCTTCCTGGATGTGGATTTATATTTCCACCAAATCCCAGACTGTGGGAAACTAAACATTGCTGCCTTACATCCAGATCGGCCTGCTGTGGAGAACATAAATTGTGCTTCAGTTCAGAAATCACATGTACGTGTCTTAGTAGTACTAATAGTACCTAACTCTTAAAAAAATAAGGCAAAGCAAGAACATACCAAAAGAAGAAGACTTTTGAAAATCAGAATTGTCCATAATTAGCATGCTGGATGTGGATTCATATTTCCACCAAATTCCAGACTTTGGGAAACTAAACATTGCTGCCTTACATCCAGTTCGCCCTGCTGTGGAGAACATAAATTGTGCTTCAGTTCGGAAATCACATGTACGCGTCTTAGTAGTACTACTAGCACCTAAATCTTAAAAAAATAAAGCAAAGGAAGAACATACCAAAAGAAGAAGACTTTTGAAGATCAGCATTGTCCATAATTAGCATGCTGGATGTGGATTCATATTTCCACCAAATCGCAGACTTTGGGAAACTAAACATTGCTGCCTTACATCCAGATCACCCTGCTGTGGAGAATATAAATTGTGCTTCAGTTCGGAAATCACATGTACGCGTCTCAGTAGTACTACTAGCACTTAACTCTTAAAAAGTAAAGCAAAGGAAGAACATACCAAAAGAAGAAGACTTTTGAACATCAGCGTTGTCCATAATTAGCATGCTGGATGTGGATTCATATTTCCACCAAATCCCAGACTTTGGGAAACTAAACATTGCTGCCTTACATCCAGATCGCCCTGTTGTGGAGAACATAAATTGTGCTTCAGTTCGGAAATCACATGTACGCTTCTTAGTAGTACTACTAGCAACTAACTCTTAAAAGAATAAAGCAAAGGAAGAACATACCAAAAGAAGAAGACTTTTGAAGATCAGCATTGTCCATAATTAGCATGCTGGATGTAGATTCATATTTCCACCAAATCCCAGACTTTGGGAAACTAAACATTGCTGCCTTACATCCAGATCGCCCTGCTGTGGAGAACATAATTTGTGCTTCAGTTCGGAAATCACATGTACGCGTCTTAGTAGTACTACTAGCACCTAACTCTTAAAAAAATAAAGCAAAGGAAGAACATACCAAAGGAAGAAGACTTTTGAACATCAGCGATGTCCATAATTAGCATGCTAGATGTGGATTCATATTTCCACCAAATCCCAGACTTTGGGAAACTAAACATTGCTGCCTTATATCCAGATCGCCCTGCTGTGGAGAACATAAATTGTGCTTCAGTTCAGAAATCACATGTACGCGTCTTAGTAGTACTACTAGTACCTAACCCTAAAAAAAATTTGGCAAAGGAAGAACATACCAAAAGAAGAAGACTTTTGAACATCAGTGTTGTCCATAATTAACATGCTGGATGTGGATTCATATTTCCACCAAATCCCAGACTTTGGGAAACTAAACATTGCTGCCTTACATCCAGATCGCCCTGCTGTGGAGAACATAAATTGTGCTTCAGTTTGGAAATCACATGTACGCGTCTTAGCCGTACTACTAGCACTTAACTCTTAAAAAAATAAAGCAAAGGAAGAACATACCAAAAGAAGGAGACTTTTGAAGATCAGCGTTGTCCATAATTAGCATGCTGGATGAGGATTCATATTTCCACCAAATCCCAGACTTTGGGAAACTAAACATTGCTGCCTTACATCCAGATCGCCCTGCTGTGGATAACATAAATTGTGCTTCAGTTCGGAAATCACATGTACGCGTCTTAGTAGTACTACTAGCACCTAACTCTTAAAAAAATAAAGCAAAGGAAGAACATACCAAAAGAAGAAGACTTTTGAAGATCAGCATTGTCCATAATTAGCATGCTGGATGTGGATTCATATTTCCACCAAATCCCAGACTTTGGGAAACTAAACATTGCTGCCTTACATCCAGATCGCCCTGCTGTGGAGAACATAAATTGTGCATCAGTTCAGAAATCACATGTAAGCGTCTTAGTAGTACTAAAGCACCTAACTCTTAAAAAAATAAAGCAAAGGAAGAACATACCAAAAGAAGAAGACTTTTGAAAATCAGCATTGTCCGTAATTAGCATGCTGGATGTGGATTCATATTTCCACCAAATCCCAGACTTTGGGAAACTAAACATTGCTGCCTTACATCCAGATCGCCCTGCTGTGGAGAACATAAATTGTGCTTCAGTTCGGAAATCACATGTACGCGTCTTAAGTAGTACTACTAGCACGTAAATCTTAAAAAGTAAAGCAACGGAAGAACATTCCAAAAGAAGAAGACTTTTCAACATCACCGTTGTCCATAATTAGCATGCTGGATGTGGATTCATATTTCCACCAAATCCCAGACTTTGGGAAACTAAACATTGCTGCCTTACATCCAGATCGCCCTGCTGTGGAGAACACAAATTGAGCTTCAGTTAGGAAATCACATGTACGCGTCTTAGTAATACTACTAGCACCTAACTCTTAAAAAAATAAAGCTAAGGAAGAACATACCAAAAGAAGAAGACTTTTGAAGATCACCGTTGTCCATAATTAGCATGCTGGATGTGGATTCATATTTCCACCAAATCCCAGACTTAGGGAAACTAAACATTGCTGCCTTACATCCAGATCGCCCTGCTGTGGAGAACATAAATTGTGCTTCAGTTCAGAAATCTCATGTTTCGTTTCTTAGTAGTACTACTAGTACTTAGCTCTTAAAAAAATAAAGCAAAGGAAGAACATACCAAAAGAAGAAGACTTTTGAACATCAGCGTTGTCCATAATAAGCATGCTGGATGTGGATTCATATTTCCACTGCTGGATGTGGATTCATATTTCCACCAAATCCCAGACTTTGGGAAACTAAACATTGCTGCCTTACATCCAGATCGCCCTGCTGTGGAGAACATAAATTTTGCTTCAGTTCGGAAATCACATGTACGCGTCTTAGTAGTACTACTAGCACCTAATTCTTAAAAAAATAAAGCAAAGGAAGAACATACCAAAAGAACAAGACTTTTGAAAATCAGCATTGTCCGTAATTAGCATGCTGGATGTGGATTCATATTTCCACCAAATCCCAGACTTTGGGAAACTAAACATTGCTGCCTTACATCCAGATCGCCCTGGGGTGGAGAACATAAATTGTGCTTCCGTTCGGAAATCACATGTACGCGTCTCAGTAGTATTACTAGCACATAACTCTTAAAAAGTAAAGCAAAGGAAGAACATACCAAAAGAAGAAAACTTTTGAACATCAGCGTTGTCCATAATTAGCATGCTGGATGTGGATTCATATTTCCACCAAATCCCAGACTTTGGGAAACTAAACATTGCTGCCTTACATCCAGATCGCCCTGCTGTGGAGAACATAAATTGTGCTTCAGTTCAGAAATCACATGTACGCGTCTTAGTAGTACTACTAGTACCTAACCCTAAAAAAAATAAGGCAAAGGAAGAACATACCAAAAGAAGAAGACTTTTGAACATCAGCGTTGTCCATAATTAGCATGCTGGATGTTGATTCATATTTCCACCAAATCCCAGACTTTGGGAAACTAAACATTGCTGCCTTACATCCAGATCGCCCTGCTGTGGAGAACATAAATTGTGCTTCAGTTCGGAAATCACATGTATGCGTTTTAGTAGTACTACTAGCAAATAACTCTTAAAAAAATAAAGCAAAGGAAGAACATACCAAAAGAAGAAGACTTTTGAAGATCAGCGTTTTCCATAATTAGCATGCTGGATGGGGATTCATATTTCCACCAAATCCCAGACTTTGGGAAACTAAACATTGCTGCCTTACATCCAGATCGCCCTGCTGTGGAGAACATAAATTGTGCTTCAGTTCGGAAATCACATGTATGCATCTTAGTAATACTACTAGCAACTAACTCTTAAAAGAATAAAGCAAAGGAAGAACATACCAAAAGAAGAAGACATTTGAAGATCAGCATTGTCCATAATTAGCATGCTGGATGTGGATTCATATTTCCACCAAATCCCAGACTTTGGGAAACTAAACATTGCTGCCTTACATCCAGATCGCCCTGCTGTGGAGAACATAAATTATGCTTCAGTTTGGAAATCACATGTACGCCTCTTAGCCGTACTACTAGCACCAAACTCTTAAAAAAATAAAGCAAAGGAAGAACATACCAAAAGAAGAAGACTTTTGAAGATCACCGTTGTCCATAATTAGCATGCTGGATGTGGATTCATATTTCCACCAAATCCCAGACTTTGGGAAACTAAACCTTGCTGCCTTACATCCAGATCGCCCTGGGGTGGAGAACATAAATTGTGCTTCCGTTCGGAAATCACATGTACGCGTCTCAGTAGTATTACTAGCACTTAACTCTTAAAAAGTAAAGCAAAGGAAGAACATACCAAAAGAAGAAAACTTTTGAACATCAGCGTTGTCCATAGTTAGCATGCTGGATGTAGATTCATATTTCCACCAAATCCCAGACTTTGGGAAACTAAACATTGCTGCCTTACATCCAGATCGCCCTGCTGTGGAGAACATAAATTGTGCTTCAGTTCGGAAATCACATGTACGCGTCTTATTACTACTACTAGTACCTAACTCTTAAAAAAATAAAGCAAAGGAAGAACATACCAAAAGAAGAAGACTTTTGAAGATCAGCGTTGTCCATAATTAGCATGCTGGATGTGGATTCATATTTCCACCAAATCCCAGACTTTGGGAAACTAAACATTGCTGCCTTACATCCAGATCGCCCTGCTGTGGAGAACATAAATTGTGCTTCAGTTCGGAAATCACATGTACGCTTCTCAGTAGTACTACTAGCACTTAATTCTTAAAAAGTAAAGCAAAGGAAGAACATACCAAAAGAAGAAGACTTTTGAACATCAGCGTTGTCCATAATTAGCATGCTGGATGTGGATTCATATTTCCACCAAATCCCAGACTTTGGGAAACTAAACATTGCTGCATTACATCCAGATCGCCCTGCTGTGGAGAACATAAATTGTGCTTCAGTTCGGGAATCATATGTACGCGTCTTATTACTACTACTAGTACCTAACTCTTAAAAAAATAAAGCAAAGGAAGAACATACCAAAAGAAGAAGACTTTTGAAGATCAGCGTTGTCCATAATTAGCATGCTGGATGTGGATTCATATTTCCTCCAAATCCCAGACTTTGGGAAACTAAACATTGCTGCCTTCATCCAGATCGCCCTGCTGTGGAGAACATAAATTGTGCTTCAGTTCGGAAATCACATGTACGTGTCTCAGTAGTATTACTAGCACTTAACTCTTAAAAGTAAAGCAAAGGAAGAACATACCAAAAGAAGAAAACTTTTGAACATCACCGTTGTCCATAATTAGCATGCTGGATGTGGATTTATATTTCCACCAAATCCCAGACTTTGGGAAACTAAACATTGCAGCCTTACATCCAGATCGCCCTGCTGTGGAGAACATAAATTGTGCTTCAGTTCGGAAATCACATGTACGCGTCTTATTACTACTACTAGTACCTAACTCTTAAAAAAATAAAGCAAAGGAAGAACATACCAAAAGAAGAAGACTTTTGAAGATCAGCGTTGTCCATAATTAGCATGCTGGATGTCGATTCATATGTCCACAAAATCCCAGACTTTGGGAAACTGTACACTGCTGCCTTACATCCACATCGCCCTGCTGTGGAGAACATTAATTGTGCTTCAGTTCGGAAATCACATGTACGCATCTTAGTAGTACTACTAGCAACTAACACTTAAAAGAATAAAGCAAAGGAAGAACATACCAAAAGAAGAAGACTTTTGAAGATCAGCGTTGTCCATAATTAGCTTGCTGGATGTGGATTCATATTTCCACCAAATCCCAGACTTTGGGAACCTAAACATTGCTGCCTTACATCCAGATCGCCCTGCTGTGGAGAACATAAATTGTGCTTCAGTTCAGAAATCTCATGTATGTGTCTTAGTAGTACTACTAGTACCTAACTCTTAAAAAAATAAAGCAAAGGAAGAACATACCAAAAGAAGAAGACTTTTGAACATCAGCGTTGTCCATAATTTGCTTGCTGGATGTGAATTCATATTTCCACCAAATCCCAGACTTTGGGAAACTAAACATTGCTGCCTTACATCCAGATCGGCCTGCTGTGGAGAACATAAGTTGTGCTTCAGTTCAGAAATCACTTGTACGTGTCTTAGTAGTACTACTAGTACCTAACTCTTAAAAAAATAAAGCAAAGGAAGAACATACCAAAAGAAGAAGACTTTTGAAAATCAGCATTGTCCATAATAAGCACGCTGGATGTGGATTCATATTTCCACCAAATCCCAGACTTTGGGAACCTAAACATTGCTGCCTTACATCCAGTTCGCCCTGCTGTGGAGAACATAAATTGTGCTTCAGTTTGGAAATCACATGTACGCCTCTTAGCCGTACTACTAGCACCAAACTCTTAAAAAAATAAAGCAAAGGAAGAACATACCAAAAGAAGAAGACTTTTGAACATCAGCGTTGTCCATAATTAGCTTCCTGGATGTGGATTTATATTTCCACCAAATCCCAGACTGTGGGAAACTAAACATTGCTGCCTTACATCCAGATCGGCCTGCTGTGGAGAACATAAATTGTGCTTCAGTTCAGAAATCACATGTACGTGTCTTAGTAGTACTAATAGTACCTAACTCTTAAAAAAATAAGGCAAAGCAAGAACATACCAAAAGAAGAAGACTTTTGAAAATCAGAATTGTCCATAATTAGCATGCTGGATGTGGATTCATATTTCCACCAAATTCCAGACTTTGGGAAACTAAACATTGCTGCCTTACATCCAGTTCGCCCTGCTGTGGAGAACATAAATTGTGCTTCAGTTCGGAAATCACATGTACGCGTCTTAGTAGTACTACTAGCACCTAAATCTTAAAAAAATAAAGCAAAGGAAGAACATACCAAAAGAAGAAGACTTTTGAAGATCAGCATTGTCCATAATTAGCATGCTGGATGTGGATTCATATTTCCACCAAATCGCAGACTTTGGGAAACTAAACATTGCTGCCTTACATCCAGATCACCCTGCTGTGGAGAATATAAATTGTGCTTCAGTTCGGAAATCACATGTACGCGTCTCAGTAGTACTACTAGCACTTAACTCTTAAAAAGTAAAGCAAAGGAAGAACATACCAAAAGAAGAAGACTTTTGAACATCAGCGTTGTCCATAATTAGCATGCTGGATGTGGATTCATATTTCCACCAAATCCCAGACTTTGGGAAACTAAACATTGCTGCCTTACATCCAGATCGCCCTGTTGTGGAGAACATAAATTGTGCTTCAGTTCGGAAATCACATGTACGCTTCTTAGTAGTACTACTAGCAACTAACTCTTAAAAGAATAAAGCAAAGGAAGAACATACCAAAAGAAGAAGACTTTTGAAGATCAGCATTGTCCATAATTAGCATGCTGGATGTAGATTCATATTTCCACCAAATCCCAGACTTTGGGAAACTAAACATTGCTGCCTTACATCCAGATCGCCCTGCTGTGGAGAACATAATTTGTGCTTCAGTTCGGAAATCACATGTACGCGTCTTAGTAGTACTACTAGCACCTAACTCTTAAAAAAATAAAGCAAAGGAAGAACATACCAAAGGAAGAAGACTTTTGAACATCAGCGATGTCCATAATTAGCATGCTAGATGTGGATTCATATTTCCACCAAATCCCAGACTTTGGGAAACTAAACATTGCTGCCTTATATCCAGATCGCCCTGCTGTGGAGAACATAAATTGTGCTTCAGTTCAGAAATCACATGTACGCGTCTTAGTAGTACTACTAGTACCTAACCCTAAAAAAAATTTGGCAAAGGAAGAACATACCAAAAGAAGAAGACTTTTGAACATCAGTGTTGTCCATAATTAACATGCTGGATGTGGATTCATATTTCCACCAAATCCCAGACTTTGGGAAACTAAACATTGCTGCCTTACATCCAGATCGCCCTGCTGTGGAGAACATAAATTGTGCTTCAGTTTGGAAATCACATGTACGCGTCTTAGCCGTACTACTAGCACTTAACTCTTAAAAAAATAAAGCAAAGGAAGAACATACCAAAAGAAGGAGACTTTTGAAGATCAGCGTTGTCCATAATTAGCATGCTGGATGAGGATTCATATTTCCACCAAATCCCAGACTTTGGGAAACTAAACATTGCTGCCTTACATCCAGATCGCCCTGCTGTGGATAACATAAATTGTGCTTCAGTTCGGAAATCACATGTACGCGTCTTAGTAGTACTACTAGCACCTAACTCTTAAAAAAATAAAGCAAAGGAAGAACATACCAAAAGAAGAAGACTTTTGAAGATCAGCATTGTCCATAATTAGCATGCTGGATGTGGATTCATATTTCCACCAAATCCCAGACTTTGGGAAACTAAACATTGCTGCCTTACATCCAGATCGCCGTGCTGTGGAGAACATAAATTGTGCTTCAGTTCGGAAATCACATGTACGTGTCTCAGTAGTATTACTAGCACTTAACTCTTAAAAGTAAAGCAAAGGAAGAACATACCAAAAGAAGAAAACTTTTGAACATCACTGTTGTCCATAATTAGCATGCTGGATGTGGATTTATATTTCCACCAAATCCCAGACTTTGGGAAACTAAACATTGCTGCCTTACATCCAGATCGCCCTGCTGTGGAGAACATAAATTGTGCTTCAGTTCGGAAATCACATGTACGCGTCTTATTACTACTACTAGTACCTAACTCTTAAAAAAATAAAGCAAAGGAAGAACATACCAAAAGAAGAAGACTTTTGAGGATCAGCGTTGTCCATAATTAGCATGCTGGATGTGGATTCATATTTCCACCAAATCCCAGACTTTGGGATACTAAACATTGCTGCCTTACATCCAAGTCGCCCTGCTGTGGAGAACATAAATTGTGCTTCAGTTCGGAAATCATATGTACGCGTCTTAGCTGTACTACTAGCACCAAAGTCTTAAAAAAATAAAGCAAAGGAAGAAAGAAGAAGACTTTTGAAGATCAGCGTTGTCCATAATTAGCTTGCTGGATGTCGATTCATATTTCCACAACATCCCAGACTTTGGGAAACTGTACACTGCTGCCTTACATCCACATCGCCCTGCTGTGGAGAACATAAATTGTGCTTCAGTTCGGAAATCACATGTACGCATCTTAGTAGTACTACTAGCAACTAACTCTTAAAAGAATAAAGCAAAGGAAGAACATACCAAAAGAAGAAGACTTTTGAAGATCAGCATTGTCCATAATTAGCATGCTGGATGTGGATTCATATTTCCACCAAATCCCAGACTTTATGAAACTAAACATTGCTGCCTTACATCCAGATCGCCCTGCTGTGCAGAACATAAATTGTGCTTCAGTTTGGAAATCACATGTACGCGTCTTAGCCGTACTACTAGCACCAACCTCTTTAAAAAATAAAGCAAAGGAAGAACATAGCAAAAGAAGAAGACTTTTGAAAATCAGCGTTGTCCATAATTAGCTTGCTGGATGTGGATTCATATTTCCACCAAATCCCAGACTTTGGGAACCTAAACATTGCTGCCTTACATCCAGATCGCCCTGCTGTGGAGAACATAAATTGTTCTTCAGTTCAGAAATCTCATGTATGTGTCTTAGTAGTACTACTAGTACCCAACTCTTAAAAAAATAAGGCAAAGGAAGAACATACCAAAAGAACAAGACTTTTGAGCATCAGCGTTGTCCATAATTAGCTTTCTGGATGTGGATTCATATATCCACCAAATCCCAGACTTTGGGAAACTGTACACTGCTGCCTTACATCCACATCGCCCTGCTGTGGAGAACATAAATTGTGCTTCAGTTCGGAAATCACATGTACGCATCTTAGTAGTACTACTAGCACCAAACTCTTAAAAAAATAAAGCAAAGGAAGAACATACCAAAAGAAGAAGGCTTTCGAACATCAGCGTTGTCCATAATTAGCTTCCTGGATGTGGATTTATATTTCCACCAAATCCCAGACTTTGGGAAACTAAACATTGCTGCCTTACATCCAGATCGGCCTGCTGTGGAGAACATAAATTGTGCTTCAGCTCAGAAATCACATGTACGTGTCTTAGTAGTACTAATAGTACCTAACTCTTAAAAAAATAAGGCAAAGCAAGAACATACCAAAAGAAGAAGACTTTTGAAGATCAGCATTGTCCATAATTAGCATGCTGGATGTAGATTCATATTTCCACCAAATCCCAGACTTTGGGAAACTAAACATTGCTGCCTTACATCCAGATCGCCCTGCTGTGGAGAACATAATTTGTGCTTCAGTTCGGAAATCACATGTACGCGTCTTAGTAGTACTACTAGCACCTAACTCTTAAAAAAATAAAGCAAAGGAAGAACATACCAAAAGAAGAAGACTTTTGAACATCAGCATTGTCCATAATTAGCATGCTAGATGTGGATTCATATTTCCACCAAATCCCAGACTTTGGGAAACTAAACATTGCTGCCTTATATCCAGATCGCCCTGCTGTGGAGAACATAAATTGTGCTTCAGTTCAGAAATCACATGTACGCGTCTTAGTAGTACTACTAGTACCTAACCCTAAAAAAAATAAGGCAAAGGAAGAACATACCAAAAGAAGAAGACTTTTGAACATCAGTGTTGTCCATAATTAACATGCTGGATGTGGATTCATATTTCCACCAAATCCCAGACTTTGGGAAACTAAACATTGCTGCCTTACATCCAGATCGCCCTGCTGTGGAGAACATAAATTGTGCTTCAGTTTGGAAATCACACGTACGCGTCTTAGCCGTACTACTAGCACCAAACTCTTAAAAAAATAAAGCAAAGGAAGAACATAGCAAAAGAAGAAGACTTTTGAAAATCAGCGTTGTCCATAATTAGCATGCTGGATGTGGATTCATATTTCCACCAAATCCCAGACTTTGGGAAACTAAATATTGCTGCCTTACATCCAGATCGCCCTGCTGTGGAGAACATAAATTGTGCTTCAGTTCGGAAATCACATGTACGCATCTTAGTAGTACTACTAGCACTTAACTCTTAAAAAAATAAAGCAAAGGAAGAACATACCAAAAGAAGAAGACTTTTGAAGATCAGCATTGTCCATAATTAGCATGCTGGATGTGGATTCATATTTCCACCAAATCCCAGACTTTGGGAAACTAAACATTGCTGCCTTACATCCAGATCGCCCTGCTGTGGATAACATAAATTGTGCTTCAGTTCGGAAATCACATGTACGCGTCTTAGTAGTACTACTAGCACCTAACTCTTAAAAAAATAAAGCAAAGGAAGAACATACCAAAAGAAGAAGACTTTTGAAGATCAGCATTGTCCATAATTAGCATGCTGGATGTGGATACATATTTCCACCAAATCCCAGACTTTGGGAAACTAAACATTGCTGCCTTACATCCAGATCGCCCTGCTGTGGAAAACATAAATTGATCTTCAGCTTGGAAATCACATGTCGCCTCTTAGCCGTACTACTAGCACCAAACTCCTAAAAAAATAAAGCAAAGGAAGAACATACCAAAAGAAGAAGACTTTTGAAAATCAGCGTTGTCCATAATTAGCATGCTGGATGTGGATTCATATTTCCACCAAATCCCAGACTTTGGGAAACTAAACATTGCTGCCTTACATCCAGATCGCCCTGCTGTGGAGAACATAAATTGTGCTTCAGTTCGGAAATCACATGTACGTGTCTTAGTAGTACTACTAGCACCTAACTCTTAAGAAAATAAAGCAAAGGAAAAACATACCAAAAGAAGAAGACTTTTGAAGATCAGCATTGTCCATAATTAGCATGCTGGATGTGGATTCATTTTTCCACCAAATCCCAGACTTTGGGAAACTAAACATTGCTGCCTTACATCCAGATCGCCCTGCTGTGGAGAACATAAATTGTGCTTCAGTTCGGAAATCACATGTACGCGTCTTAGTAGTACTACTAGCACCTAACTATTAAAAAAATAAAGCAAAGGAAGAACATACCAAAAGAAGAAGACTTTTCAAGATCAGCATTGTCCATAATTAGCATGCTGGATGTAGATTCATATTTTCACCAAATCCCAGACTTTGGGAAACTAAACATTGCTGCCTTACATCCAGATCGCCCTGCTGTGGAGAACATAAATTGTGCTTCAGTTCGGAAATCACATGTACGTGTCTTAGTAGTAATACTAGTACCTAACTCTTAAAAAAATAAAGCAAAGGAAGAACATACCAAAAGAAGAAGACTTTTGAATATCAGCATTGTCCATAATTAGCATGCTGGATGTGGATTCAAATTTCCACCAAATCCCAGACTTTGGGAAACTAAACATTGCTGCCTTACATTCAGATCGCCCTGCTGTGGAGAACATAAATTGTGCTTCAGTTCAGAAATCACATGTACGCGTCTTAGTAGTACTACTAGTACCTAACCCTAAAAAAAATAAGGCAAAGGAAGAACATACCAAAAGAAGAAGACTTTTGAACATCAGCGTTGTCCATAATTAGCATGCTGGATGTGGATTCATATTTCCACCAAATCCCAGACTTTGGGAAACTAAACATTGCTGCCTTACATCCAGATCGCCCTGCTGTGGAGAACATAAATTGTGCTTCAGTTCGGAAATCACATGTATGCGTTATAGTAGTACTACTAGCAAATAACTCTTAAAAAAATAAAGCAAAGGAAGAACATACCAAAAGAAGAAGACTTATGAAGATCAGCGTTTTCCATAATTAGCATGCTGGATGTGGATTCATATTTGCACCAAATCCCAGACTTTGGGAAACTAAACTTTGCTCTCTTACATTTAGATCGCCCTGCTGTGGAGAACATAAATTGTGCTTCAGTTCGGAAATCACATGTACGCGTCTTAGTAGTACTACTAGTACTTAACTCTTAAAAAAATAAAGCAAAGGAAGAACATACCAAAAGAAAAAGACTTTTGAAGATCAGCGTTGTCCATAATTAGCATGCTGGATGTGGATTCATATTTCCACCAAATCCCAGACTTTGGGAAACTAAACATTGCTCCATTACATCCAGATCGACCTGCTGTGGAGAACATAAATTGTGCTTCAGTTCGGGAATCAGATGTACGCGACTTAGTAGTACTACTAGCACCTAACTCTTAAAAAAATAAAGCAAAGGAAGAACATACCAAAAGAAGAAGACTTTTGAAGATCAGCGTTGTCCATAATTAGCATGCTGGATGTGGATTCATATTTCCACCAAATCCCAGACTTTGGGAAACTAAACATTGCTGCCTTACATCCAGATCTCCCTGCTGTGCAGAACATAAATTGTGCTTCAGTTCGGAAATCACATGTACGCGTCTCAGTAGTACTACTGGCACTTAACTCTTAAAAAGTAAAGCAAAGGAAGAACATACCAAAAGAAGAAGACTTTTGAACATCAGTGTTGTCCATAATTAGCATGCTGGATGTGGATTCATATTTCCACCAAATCCCAGACTTTGGGAAACTAAACATTGCTGCCTTACATCCAGATCGCCCTGCTGTGGAGAACATAAATTGTGCTTCAGTTTGGAAAACACATGTACGCGTCTCAGTAGTACTACTAGCACTTAACTCTTAAAAAGTAAAGCAAAGGAAGAGCTTACCAAAAGAAGAAGACTTTTGAACATCAGCGTTGTCCATAATTAGCATGCTGGATGTGGATTCATATTTCCACAAAATCCCAGACTTTGGGAAACTAAACATTGCTGCCTTACATCCAGATCGCCCTGCTGTGGAGAACATAAATTGTGCTTCAGTTCGGAAATCACATGTACGCGTCTTATTACTACTACTAGTACCTAACTCTTAAAAAAATAAAGCAAAGGAAGAACATACCAAAAGAAGAAGACTTTTGAAGATCACCGTTGTCCATAATTAGCATGCTGGATGTGGATTCATATTTCCACCAAATCCCAGACTTTGGGAAACTAAACATTGCTGCCTTACATCCAGATCGCCCTGGGGTGGAGAACATAAATTGTGCTTCCGTTCGGAAATCACATGTACGCTTCTCAGTAGTACTACTAGCACTTAACTCTTAAAAAGTAAAGCAAAGGAAGAACATACCAAAAGAAGAAGACTTTTGAACATCAGCGTTGTCCATAATTAGCATGCTGGATGTGGATTCATATTTCCACCAAATCCCAGTCTTTGGGAAACTAAACATTGCTGCCTTACATCCAGATCGCCCTGCTGTGGAGAACGTAAATTGTGCTTCAGTTCGCAAATCACACGTATGCGACTGAGTAGTACTACTAGCACCTAACTCTTAAAAAAATAAAGCAAAAGAAGAACATACCAAAAGAACAAGAATTTTGAAGATCAGCATTGTCCATAATTAACATGGATGCGGATTCATATTTCCAACAAATCCCAGACTTTGGGAAACTAAACATTGCTCCCTTACATCCAGATCGCCCTGCTGTGGAGAACATAAATTGTGCTTCAGTTCGGGAATCACATGTACGCGACTTAGTAGTACTACTAGCACCTAACTCTTAAAAAAATAAAGCAAAGGAAGAACATACCAAAAGAAGAAGACTTTTGAAGATCAGTGTTGTCCATAATTAGCATGCTGGATATGGATTCATATTTCCACCAAATCCCACACTTTGGGAAACTAAACATTGCTGCCTTACATCCAGATCGCCCTGCTGTGGAGAACATAAATTGTGCTTCAGTTCAGAAATCACATGTACGCGTCTTAGTAGTACTACTAGTACCTAACCCTAAAAAAAATAAGGCGAAGGAAGAACATTCCAAAAGAAGATGACTTTTGAACATCAGCGTTGTCCATAATTAGCATGCTGGATGTGGATTCATATTTCCACCAAATCCCAGACTTTGGGAAACTAAACATTGCTGCCTTACATCCAGATCGCCCTGCTGTGGAGAACATAATTTGTGCTTCAGTTCAGAAATCACATGTACAGGTCTTACTAGTACTACTAGTACCTAACCCTAAAAAAAATAAGGCAAAGGAAGAACATACCAAAAGAAGAAGACTTTTGAACATCAGCGTTGTCCATAATTAGCATGCTGGATGTGGATTCATATTTCCACCAAATCCCAGACTTTGGGAAACTAAACATTGCTGCCTTACATCCAGATCACCCTGCTGTGGAGAACATAAATTGTGCTTCCGTTCGGAAATCACATGTATGCGTTTTAGTAGTACTAATAGCAAATAACTCTTAAAAAAATAAGGCAAAGGAAGAACATACCAAAAGAAGAAGACTTTTGAACATCAGTGTTGTCCATAATTAGCATGCTGGATGGGGATTCATATTTACACCAAATCCAGGACTTTGGGAAACTAAACATTGCTCCCTTACATCCAGATCGCCGTGCTGTGGAGAACATAAATTGTGCTTCAGTTCGGAAATCACATGTACGTGTCTCAGTAGTATTACTAGCACTTAACTCTTAAAAGTAAAGCAAAGGAAGAACATACCAAAAGAAGAAAACTTTTGAACATCACTGTTGTCCATAATTAGCATGCTGGATGTGGATTTATATTTCCACCAAATCCCAGACTTTGGGAAACTAAACATTGCTGCCTTACATCCAGATCGCCCTGCTGTGGAGAACATAAATTGTGCTTCAGTTCGGAAATCACATGTACGCGTCTTATTACTACTACTAGTACCTAACTCTTAAAAAAATAAAGCAAAGGAAGAACATACCAAAAGAAGAAGACTTTTGAGGATCAGCGTTGTCCATAATTAGCATGCTGGATGTGGATTCATATTTCCACCAAATCCCAGACTTTGGGATACTAAACATTGCTGCCTTACATCCAAGTCGCCCTGCTGTGGAGAACATAAATTGTGCTTCAGTTCGGAAATCATATGTACGCGTCTTAGCTGTACTACTAGCACCAAAGTCTTAAAAAAATAAAGCAAAGGAAGAAAGAAGAAGACTTTTGAAGATCAGCGTTGTCCATAATTAGCTTGCTGGATGTCGATTCATATTTCCACAACATCCCAGACTTTGGGAAACTGTACACTGCTGCCTTACATCCACATCGCCCTGCTGTGGAGAACATAAATTGTGCTTCAGTTCGGAAATCACATGTACGCATCTTAGTAGTACTACTAGCAACTAACTCTTAAAAGAATAAAGCAAAGGAAGAACATACCAAAAGAAGAAGACTTTTGAAGATCAGCATTGTCCATAATTAGCATGCTGGATGTGGATTCATATTTCCACCAAATCCCAGACTTTATGAAACTAAACATTGCTGCCTTACATCCAGATCGCCCTGCTGTGCAGAACATAAATTGTGCTTCAGTTTGGAAATCACATGTACGCGTCTTAGCCGTACTACTAGCACCAACCTCTTTAAAAAATAAAGCAAAGGAAGAACATAGCAAAAGAAGAAGACTTTTGAAAATCAGCGTTGTCCATAATTAGCTTGCTGGATGTGGATTCATATTTCCACCAAATCCCAGACTTTGGGAACCTAAACATTGCTGCCTTACATCCAGATCGCCCTGCTGTGGAGAACATAAATTGTTCTTCAGTTCAGAAATCTCATGTATGTGTCTTAGTAGTACTACTAGTACCCAACTCTTAAAAAAATAAGGCAAAGGAAGAACATACCAAAAGAACAAGACTTTTGAGCATCAGCGTTGTCCATAATTAGCTTTCTGGATGTGGATTCATATATCCACCAAATCCCAGACTTTGGGAAACTGTACACTGCTGCCTTACATCCACATCGCCCTGCTGTGGAGAACATAAATTGTGCTTCAGTTCGGAAATCACATGTACGCATCTTAGTAGTACTACTAGCACCAAACTCTTAAAAAAATAAAGCAAAGGAAGAACATACCAAAAGAAGAAGGCTTTTGAATATCAGCATTGTCCATAATTAGCATGCTGGATGTGGATTCAAATTTCCACCAAATCCCAGACTTTGGGAAACTAAACATTGCTGCCTTACATTCAGATCGCCCTGCTGTGGAGAACATAAATTGTGCTTCAGTTCAGAAATCACATGTACGCGTCTTAGTAGTACTACTAGTACCTAACCCTAAAAAAAATAAGGCAAAGGAAGAACATACCAAAAGAAGAAGACTTTTGAACATCAGCGTTGTCCATAATTAGCATGCTGGATGTGGATTCATATTTCCACCAAATCCCAGACTTTGGGAAACTAAACATTGCTGCCTTACATCCAGATCGCCCTGCTGTGGAGAACATAAATTGTGCTTCAGTTCGGAAATCACATGTATGCGTTATAGTAGTACTACTAGCAAATAACTCTTAAAAAAATAAAGCAAAGGAAGAACATACCAAAAGAAGAAGACTTATGAAGATCAGCGTTTTCCATAATTAGCATGCTGGATGTGGATTCATATTTGCACCAAATCCCAGACTTTGGGAAACTAAACTTTGCTCTCTTACATTTAGATCGCCCTGCTGTGGAGAACATAAATTGTGCTTCAGTTCGGAAATCACATGTACGCGTCTTAGTAGTACTACTAGTACTTAACTCTTAAAAAAATAAAGCAAAGGAAGAACATACCAAAAGAAAAAGACTTTTGAAGATCAGCGTTGTCCATAATTAGCATGCTGGATGTGGATTCATATTTCCACCAAATCCCAGACTTTGGGAAACTAAACATTGCTCCATTACATCCAGATCGACCTGCTGTGGAGAACATAAATTGTGCTTCAGTTCGGGAATCAGATGTACGCGACTTAGTAGTACTACTAGCACCTAACTCTTAAAAAAATAAAGCAAAGGAAGAACATACCAAAAGAAGAAGACTTTTGAAGATCAGCGTTGTCCATAATTAGCATGCTGGATGTGGATTCATATTTCCACCAAATCCCAGACTTTGGGAAACTAAACATTGCTGCCTTACATCCAGATCTCCCTGCTGTGCAGAACATAAATTGTGCTTCAGTTCGGAAATCACATGTACGCGTCTCAGTAGTACTACTGGCACTTAACTCTTAAAAAGTAAAGCAAAGGAAGAACATACCAAAAGAAGAAGACTTTTGAACATCAGTGTTGTCCATAATTAGCATGCTGGATGTGGATTCATATTTCCACCAAATCCCAGACTTTGGGAAACTAAACATTGCTGCCTTACATCCAGATCGCCCTGCTGTGGAGAACATAAATTGTGCTTCAGTTTGGAAAACACATGTACGCGTCTCAGTAGTACTACTAGCACTTAACTCTTAAAAAGTAAAGCAAAGGAAGAGCTTACCAAAAGAAGAAGACTTTTGAACATCAGCGTTGTCCATAATTAGCATGCTGGATGTGGATTCATATTTCCACAAAATCCCAGACTTTGGGAAACTAAACATTGCTGCCTTACATCCAGATCGCCCTGCTGTGGAGAACATAAATTGTGCTTCAGTTCGGAAATCACATGTACGCGTCTTATTACTACTACTAGTACCTAACTCTTAAAAAAATAAAGCAAAGGAAGAACATACCAAAAGAAGAAGACTTTTGAAGATCACCGTTGTCCATAATTAGCATGCTGGATGTGGATTCATATTTCCACCAAATCCCAGACTTTGGGAAACTAAACATTGCTGCCTTACATCCAGATCGCCCTGGGGTGGAGAACATAAATTGTGCTTCCGTTCGGAAATCACATGTACGCTTCTCAGTAGTACTACTAGCACTTAACTCTTAAAAAGTAAAGCAAAGGAAGAACATACCAAAAGAAGAAGACTTTTGAACATCAGCGTTGTCCATAATTAGCATGCTGGATGTGGATTCATATTTCCACCAAATCCCAGTCTTTGGGAAACTAAACATTGCTGCCTTACATCCAGATCGCCCTGCTGTGGAGAACGTAAATTGTGCTTCAGTTCGCAAATCACACGTATGCGACTGAGTAGTACTACTAGCACCTAACTCTTAAAAAAATAAAGCAAAAGAAGAACATACCAAAAGAACAAGAATTTTGAAGATCAGCATTGTCCATAATTAACATGGATGCGGATTCATATTTCCAACAAATCCCAGACTTTGGGAAACTAAACATTGCTCCCTTACATCCAGATCGCCCTGCTGTGGAGAACATAAATTGTGCTTCAGTTCGGGAATCACATGTACGCGACTTAGTAGTACTACTAGCACCTAACTCTTAAAAAAATAAAGCAAAGGAAGAACATACCAAAAGAAGAAGACTTTTGAAGATCAGTGTTGTCCATAATTAGCATGCTGGATATGGATTCATATTTCCACCAAATCCCAGACTTTGGGAAACTAAACATTGCTGCCTTACATCCAGATCGCCCTGCTGTGGAGAACATAAATTGTGCTTCAGTTCAGAAATCACATGTACGCGTCTTAGTAGTACTACTAGTACCTAACCCTAAAAAAAATAAGGCGAAGGAAGAACATTCCAAAAGAAGATGACTTTTGAACATCAGCGTTGTCCATAATTAGCATGCTGGATGTGGATTCATATTTCCACCAAATCCCAGACTTTGGGAAACTAAACATTGCTGCCTTACATCCAGATCGCCCTGCTGTGGAGAACATAATTTGTGCTTCAGTTCAGAAATCACATGTACAGGTCTTACTAGTACTACTAGTACCTAACCCTAAAAAAAATAAGGCAAAGGAAGAACATACCAAAAGAAGAAGACTTTTGAACATCAGCGTTGTCCATAATTAGCATGCTGGATGTGGATTCATATTTCCACCAAATCCCAGACTTTGGGAAACTAAACATTGCTGCCTTACATCCAGATCACCCTGCTGTGGAGAACATAAATTGTGCTTCCGTTCGGAAATCACATGTATGCGTTTTAGTAGTACTAATAGCAAATAACTCTTAAAAAAATAAGGCAAAGGAAGAACATACCAAAAGAAGAAGACTTTTGAACATCAGTGTTGTCCATAATTAGCATGCTGGATGGGGATTCATATTTACACCAAATCCAGGACTTTGGGAAACTAAACATTGCTCCCTTACATCCAGATCGCCCTGCTGTGGAGAACATAAATTGTGCTTCAGTTCGGAAATCACATGTACGCGTCTTAGTATTACTACTAGTACCTAACTCTTAAAAATATAAAGCAAAGGAAGAACATACCAAAAGAAGAAGACTTTTGAAGATCAGCGTTGCCGATAATTAGCATGCTGGATGTGGATTCATATTTCCACCAAATCCCAGACTTTGGGATACTAAACATTGCTGCCTTACATCCAAGTCGCCCTGCTGTGGAGAACATAAATTGTGCTTCAGTTCGGAAATCATATGTACGCGTCTTAGCTGTACTACTAGCACCAAAGTCTTAAAAAAATAAAGCAAAGGAAGAAAGAAGAAGACTTTTGAAGATCAGCGTTGTCCATAATTAGCTTGCTGGATGTCGATTCATATTTCCACAACATCCCAGACTTTGGGAAACTGTACACTGCTGCCTTACATCCACATCGCCCTGCTGTGGAGAACATAAATTGTGCTTCAGTTCGGAAATCACATGTACGCATCTTAGTAGTACTACTAGCAACTAACTCTTAAAAGAATAAAGCAAAGGAAGAACATACCAAAAGAAGAAGACTTTTGAAGATCAGCATTGTCCATAATTAGCATGCTGGATGTGGATTCATATTTCCACCAAATCCCAGACTTTATGAAACTAAACATTGCTGCCTTACATCCAGATCGCCCTGCTGTGCAGAACATAAATTGTGCTTCAGTTTGGAAATCACATGTACGCGTCTTAGCCGTACTACTAGCACCAACCTCTTTAAAAAATAAAGCAAAGGAAGAACATAGCAAAAGAAGAAGACTTTTGAAAATCAGCGTTGTCCATAATTAGCTTGCTGGATGTGGATTCATATTTCCACCAAATCCCAGACTTTGGGAACCTAAACATTGCTGCCTTACATCCAGATCGCCCTGCTGTGGAGAACATAAATTGTTCTTCAGTTCAGAAATCTCATGTATGTGTCTTAGTAGTACTACTAGTACCCAACTCTTAAAAAAATAAGGCAAAGGAAGAACATACCAAAAGAACAAGACTTTTGAGCATCAGCGTTGTCCATAATTAGCTTTCTGGATGTGGATTCATATATCCACCAAATCCCAGACTTTGGGAAACTGTACACTGCTGCCTTACATCCACATCGCCCTGCTGTGGAGAACATAAATTGTGCTTCAGTTCGGAAATCACATGTACGCATCTTAGTAGTACTACTAGCACCAAACTCTTAAAAAAATAAAGCAAAGGAAGAACATACCAAAAGAAGAAGGCTTTCGAACATCAGCGTTGTCCATAATTAGCTTCCTGGATGTGGATTTATATTTCCACCAAATCCCAGACTTTGGGAAACTAAACATTGCTGCCTTACATCCAGATCGGCCTGCTGTGGAGAACATAAATTGTGCTTCAGCTCAGAAATCACATGTACGTGTCTTAGTAGTACTAATAGTACCTAACTCTTAAAAAAATAAGGCAAAGCAAGAACATACCAAAAGAAGAAGACTTTTGAAGATCAGCATTGTCCATAATTAGCATGCTGGATGTAGATTCATATTTCCACCAAATCCCAGACTTTGGGAAACTAAACATTGCTGCCTTACATCCAGATCGCCCTGCTGTGGAGAACATAATTTGTGCTTCAGTTCGGAAATCACATGTACGCGTCTTAGTAGTACTACTAGCACCTAACTCTTAAAAAAATAAAGCAAAGGAAGAACATACCAAAAGAAGAAGACTTTTGAACATCAGCATTGTCCATAATTAGCATGCTAGATGTGGATTCATATTTCCACCAAATCCCAGACTTTGGGAAACTAAACATTGCTGCCTTATATCCAGATCGCCCTGCTGTGGAGAACATAAATTGTGCTTCAGTTCAGAAATCACATGTACGCGTCTTAGTAGTACTACTAGTACCTAACCCTAAAAAAAATAAGGCAAAGGAAGAACATACCAAAAGAAGAAGACTTTTGAACATCAGTGTTGTCCATAATTAACATGCTGGATGTGGATTCATATTTCCACCAAATCCCAGACTTTGGGAAACTAAACATTGCTGCCTTACATCCAGATCGCCCTGCTGTGGAGAACATAAATTGTGCTTCAGTTTGGAAATCACACGTACGCGTCTTAGCCGTACTACTAGCACCAAACTCTTAAAAAAATAAAGCAAAGGAAGAACATAGCAAAAGAAGAAGACTTTTGAAAATCAGCGTTGTCCATAATTAGCATGCTGGATGTGGATTCATATTTCCACCAAATCCCAGACTTTGGGAAACTAAATATTGCTGCCTTACATCCAGATCGCCCTGCTGTGGAGAACATAAATTGTGCTTCAGTTCGGAAATCACATGTACGCATCTTAGTAGTACTACTAGCACTTAACTCTTAAAAAAATAAAGCAAAGGAAGAACATACCAAAAGAAGAAGACTTTTGAAGATCAGCATTGTCCATAATTAGCATGCTGGATGTGGATTCATATTTCCACCAAATCCCAGACTTTGGGAAACTAAACATTGCTGCCTTACATCCAGATCGCCCTGCTGTGGATAACATAAATTGTGCTTCAGTTCGGAAATCACATGTACGCGTCTTAGTAGTACTACTAGCACCTAACTCTTAAAAAAATAAAGCAAAGGAAGAACATACCAAAAGAAGAAGACTTTTGAAGATCAGCATTGTCCATAATTAGCATGCTGGATGTGGATACATATTTCCACCAAATCCCAGACTTTGGGAAACTAAACATTGCTGCCTTACATCCAGATCGCCCTGCTGTGGAAAACATAAATTGATCTTCAGCTTGGAAATCACATGTCGCCTCTTAGCCGTACTACTAGCACCAAACTCCTAAAAAAATAAAGCAAAGGAAGAACATACCAAAAGAAGAAGACTTTTGAAAATCAGCGTTGTCCATAATTAGCATGCTGGATGTGGATTCATATTTCCACCAAATCCCAGACTTTGGGAAACTAAACATTGCTGCCTTACATCCAGATCGCCCTGCTGTGGAGAACATAAATTGTGCTTCAGTTCGGAAATCACATGTACGTGTCTTAGTAGTACTACTAGCACCTAACTCTTAAGAAAATAAAGCAAAGGAAAAACATACCAAAAGAAGAAGACTTTTGAAGATCAGCATTGTCCATAATTAGCATGCTGGATGTGGATTCATTTTTCCACCAAATCCCAGACTTTGGGAAACTAAACATTGCTGCCTTACATCCAGATCGCCCTGCTGTGGAGAACATAAATTGTGCTTCAGTTCGGAAATCACATGTACGCGTCTTAGTAGTACTACTAGCACCTAACTATTAAAAAAATAAAGCAAAGGAAGAACATACCAAAAGAAGAAGACTTTTCAAGATCAGCATTGTCCATAATTAGCATGCTGGATGTAGATTCATATTTTCACCAAATCCCAGACTTTGGGAAACTAAACATTGCTGCCTTACATCCAGATCGCCCTGCTGTGGAGAACATAAATTGTGCTTCAGTTCGGAAATCACATGTACGTGTCTTAGTAGTAATACTAGTACCTAACTCTTAAAAAAATAAAGCAAAGGAAGAACATACCAAAAGAAGAAGACTTTTGAATATCAGCATTGTCCATAATTAGCATGCTGGATGTGGATTCAAATTTCCACCAAATCCCAGACTTTGGGAAACTAAACATTGCTGCCTTACATTCAGATCGCCCTGCTGTGGAGAACATAAATTGTGCTTCAGTTCAGAAATCACATGTACGCGTCTTAGTAGTACTACTAGTACCTAACCCTAAAAAAAATAAGGCAAAGGAAGAACATACCAAAAGAAGAAGACTTTTGAACATCAGCGTTGTCCATAATTAGCATGCTGGATGTGGATTCATATTTCCACCAAATCCCAGACTTTGGGAAACTAAACATTGCTGCCTTACATCCAGATCGCCCTGCTGTGGAGAACATAAATTGTGCTTCAGTTCGGAAATCACATGTATGCGTTATAGTAGTACTACTAGCAAATAACTCTTAAAAAAATAAAGCAAAGGAAGAACATACCAAAAGAAGAAGACTTATGAAGATCAGCGTTTTCCATAATTAGCATGCTGGATGTGGATTCATATTTGCACCAAATCCCAGACTTTGGGAAACTAAACTTTGCTCTCTTACATTTAGATCGCCCTGCTGTGGAGAACATAAATTGTGCTTCAGTTCGGAAATCACATGTACGCGTCTTAGTAGTACTACTAGTACTTAACTCTTAAAAAAATAAAGCAAAGGAAGAACATACCAAAAGAAAAAGACTTTTGAAGATCAGCGTTGTCCATAATTAGCATGCTGGATGTGGATTCATATTTCCACCAAATCCCAGACTTTGGGAAACTAAACATTGCTCCATTACATCCAGATCGACCTGCTGTGGAGAACATAAATTGTGCTTCAGTTCGGGAATCAGATGTACGCGACTTAGTAGTACTACTAGCACCTAACTCTTAAAAAAATAAAGCAAAGGAAGAACATACCAAAAGAAGAAGACTTTTGAAGATCAGCGTTGTCCATAATTAGCATGCTGGATGTGGATTCATATTTCCACCAAATCCCAGACTTTGGGAAACTAAACATTGCTGCCTTACATCCAGATCTCCCTGCTGTGCAGAACATAAATTGTGCTTCAGTTCGGAAATCACATGTACGCGTCTCAGTAGTACTACTGGCACTTAACTCTTAAAAAGTAAAGCAAAGGAAGAACATACCAAAAGAAGAAGACTTTTGAACATCAGTGTTGTCCATAATTAGCATGCTGGATGTGGATTCATATTTCCACCAAATCCCAGACTTTGGGAAACTAAACATTGCTGCCTTACATCCAGATCGCCCTGCTGTGGAGAACATAAATTGTGCTTCAGTTTGGAAAACACATGTACGCGTCTCAGTAGTACTACTAGCACTTAACTCTTAAAAAGTAAAGCAAAGGAAGAGCTTACCAAAAGAAGAAGACTTTTGAACATCAGCGTTGTCCATAATTAGCATGCTGGATGTGGATTCATATTTCCACAAAATCCCAGACTTTGGGAAACTAAACATTGCTGCCTTACATCCAGATCGCCCTGCTGTGGAGAACATAAATTGTGCTTCAGTTCGGAAATCACATGTACGCGTCTTATTACTACTACTAGTACCTAACTCTTAAAAAAATAAAGCAAAGGAAGAACATACCAAAAGAAGAAGACTTTTGAAGATCACCGTTGTCCATAATTAGCATGCTGGATGTGGATTCATATTTCCACCAAATCCCAGACTTTGGGAAACTAAACATTGCTGCCTTACATCCAGATCGCCCTGGGGTGGAGAACATAAATTGTGCTTCCGTTCGGAAATCACATGTACGCTTCTCAGTAGTACTACTAGCACTTAACTCTTAAAAAGTAAAGCAAAGGAAGAACATACCAAAAGAAGAAGACTTTTGAACATCAGCGTTGTCCATAATTAGCATGCTGGATGTGGATTCATATTTCCACCAAATCCCAGTCTTTGGGAAACTAAACATTGCTGCCTTACATCCAGATCGCCCTGCTGTGGAGAACGTAAATTGTGCTTCAGTTCGCAAATCACACGTATGCGACTGAGTAGTACTACTAGCACCTAACTCTTAAAAAAATAAAGCAAAAGAAGAACATACCAAAAGAACAAGAATTTTGAAGATCAGCATTGTCCATAATTAACATGGATGCGGATTCATATTTCCAACAAATCCCAGACTTTGGGAAACTAAACATTGCTCCCTTACATCCAGATCGCCCTGCTGTGGAGAACATAAATTGTGCTTCAGTTCGGGAATCACATGTACGCGACTTAGTAGTACTACTAGCACCTAACTCTTAAAAAAATAAAGCAAAGGAAGAACATACCAAAAGAAGAAGACTTTTGAAGATCAGTGTTGTCCATAATTAGCATGCTGGATATGGATTCATATTTCCACCAAATCCCAGACTTTGGGAAACTAAACATTGCTGCCTTACATCCAGATCGCCCTGCTGTGGAGAACATAAATTGTGCTTCAGTTCAGAAATCACATGTACGCGTCTTAGTAGTACTACTAGTACCTAACCCTAAAAAAAATAAGGCGAAGGAAGAACATTCCAAAAGAAGATGACTTTTGAACATCAGCGTTGTCCATAATTAGCATGCTGGATGTGGATTCATATTTCCACCAAATCCCAGACTTTGGGAAACTAAACATTGCTGCCTTACATCCAGATCGCCCTGCTGTGGAGAACATAATTTGTGCTTCAGTTCAGAAATCACATGTACAGGTCTTACTAGTACTACTAGTACCTAACCCTAAAAAAAATAAGGCAAAGGAAGAACATACCAAAAGAAGAAGACTTTTGAACATCAGCGTTGTCCATAATTAGCATGCTGGATGTGGATTCATATTTCCACCAAATCCCAGACTTTGGGAAACTAAACATTGCTGCCTTACATCCAGATCACCCTGCTGTGGAGAACATAAATTGTGCTTCCGTTCGGAAATCACATGTATGCGTTTTAGTAGTACTAATAGCAAATAACTCTTAAAAAAATAAGGCAAAGGAAGAACATACCAAAAGAAGAAGACTTTTGAACATCAGTGTTGTCCATAATTAGCATGCTGGATGGGGATTCATATTTACACCAAATCCAGGACTTTGGGAAACTAAACATTGCTCCCTTACATCCAGATCGCCCTGCTGTGGAGAACATAAATTGTGCTTCAGTTCGGTAATCACATGTACGCGTCTTAGTAGTACTACTAGTACTTAACTCTTAAAAAAATAAAGCAAAGGAAGAACATACCAAAAGAAGAAGACTTTGAAGAGCAGCGTTGTCGTAAATTAGCTTGCTGGATGTGGATTCATATTTCCACCAAATCCCAGACTTTGGGAAACTAAACATTGCTCCATTACATCCAGATCGGCCTGCTGTGGAGAACATAAATTGTGCTTCAGTTCGGGAATCACATGTACGCGACTTAGTAGTACTACTAGCACCTAACTCTTAAAAAAATAAAGCAAAGGAAGAACATACCAAAAGAAGAAGACTTTTGAAGATCAGTGTTGTCCATAATTAGCATGCTGGATATGGATTCATATTTCCACCAAATCCCAGACTTTGGGAAACTAAACATTGCTGCCTTACATCCAGATCGCCCTGCTGTGGAGAACATAAATTGTGCTTCAGTTCAGAAATCACATGTACGCGTCTTAGTAGTACTACTAGTACCTAACCCTAAAAAAAATAAGGCGAAGGAAGAACATTCCAAAAGAAGATGACTTTTGAACATCAGCGTTGTCCATAATTAGCATGCTGGATGTGGATTCATATTTCCACCAAATCCCAGACTTTGGGAAACTAAACATTGCTGCCTTACATCCAGATCGCCCTGCTGTGGAGAACATAATTTGTGCTTCAGTTCAGAAATCACATGTACAGGTCTTACTAGTACTACTAGTACCTAACCCTAAAAAAAATAAGGCAAAGGAAGAACATACCAAAAGAAGAAGACTTTTGAACATCAGCGTTGTCCATAATTAGCATGCTGGATGTGGATTCATATTTCCACCAAATCCCAGACTTTGGGAAACTAAACATTGCTGCCTTACATCCAGATCACCCTGCTGTGGAGAACATAAATTGTGCTTCCGTTCGGAAATCACATGTATGCGTTTTAGTAGTACTAATAGCCAATAACTCTTAAAAAAATAAGGCAAAGGAAGAACATACCAAAAGAAGAAGACTTTTGAACATCAGTGTTGTCCATAATTAGCATGCTGGATGGGGATTCATATTTACACCAAATCCAGGACTTTGGGAAACTAAACATTGCTCCCTTACATCCAGATCGCCCTGCTGTGGAGAACATAAATTGTGCTTCAGTTCGGTAATCACATGTACGCGTCTTAGTAGTACTACTAGTACTTAACTCTTAAAAAAATAAAGCAAAGGAAGAACATACCAAAAGAAGAAGACTTTTGAAGAGCAGCGTTGTCGTAAATTAGCTTGCTGGATGTGGATTCATATTTCCACCAAATCCCAGACTTTGGGAAACTAAACATTGCTCCATTACATCCAGATCGACCTGCTGTGGAGAACATAAATTGTGCTTCAGTTCGGAAATCACATGTACGCGTCTCAGTAGTACTACTAGCACTTAACTCTTAAAAAGTAAAGCAAAGGAAGAATATACCAAAAGAAGAAGACTTTTGAACATCAGCGTTGTCCATAATTAGCATGCTGGATGTGGATTCATATTTCCACCAAATCCCAGACTTTGGGAAACTAAACATTGCTGCCTTACATCCAGATCGCCCTGTTGTGGAGAACATAAATTGCGCTTCAGTTCGGAAATCACATGTACGCGTCTTAGTAGTACTACTAGCAACTAACTCTTAAAAGAATAAAGCAAAGGAAGAACATAGCAAAAGAAGAAGACTTTTGAAAATCAGTGTTGTCCATAATTAGCATGCTGGATGTGGATTCATATTTCCAGCAAATCCCAGACTTTGGGAAACTAAACATTGCTGCCTTACATCCAGATCGCCCTGCTGTGGAGAACATAAATTATGCTTCAGTTCGGAAATCACATGTACGCATCTTAGTAGTACTACTAGCACCTAACCCTTAAAAATATAAAGCAAAGGAAGAACATACCAAAAGAAGAAGACTTTTGAAGATCAGCATTGTCCATAATTAGCATGCTGGATGTGGATTCATATTTCCACCAAATCCCAGACTTTGGGAAACTAAACATTGCTGCCTTACATCCAGATCGCCCTGCTGTGGAGAACATATATTGTGCTTCAGTTCGGAAATCACATGTACGCGTCTTAGTAGTACTACTAGCAACTAACTCTTAAAAAAATAAAGCAAAGGAAGAATATACCAAAACAAGAAGACTTTTGAAGATCAGCGTTGTCCATAACTAGCATGCTGGATGTGGATTCATATTTCCACCAAATCCCAGACTTTGGGAAACTAAACATTGCTGCCTTACATCCAGATCGCCCTGCTGTGGAGTACATAAAATGTGCATCAGTACGGAAATCACATGTACGCATCTTAGTACTACTACTAGCACCTAACTCTTAAAAAAATAAAGCAAAAGTAGAACATACCAAAAGAAGGAGACTTTTGAGGATCAGCAATGTCCATAATTAGCATGCTGAATGTGGATTCATATTTCCACCAAATCCCAGACTTTGGGAAGCTAAACATTGCTGCCTTACATCCAGATCGCCCTGCTGTGGAGAACATAAATTGTGCTTCAGTTCGGAAATCACATGTACGCGTCTTAGTAGTACTACTAGCACCTAACTATTAAAAAAATAAAGCAAAGGAAGTACATACCAAAAGAAGAAGACTTTTCAAGATCAGCATTGTCCATAATTAGCATGCTGGATGTAGATTCATATTTTCACCAAATCCCAGACTTTGGGAAACTAAACATTGCTGCCTTACATCCAGATCGCCCTGCTGTGGAGAACATAAATTGTGCTTCAGTTCGGAAATCACATGTACGTGTCTTAGTAGTAATACTAGTACCTAACTCTTAAAAAAATAAAGCAAAGGAAGAACATACCAAAAGAAGAAGACTTTTGAATATCAGCATTGTCCATAATTAGCATGCTGGATGTGGATTCAAATTTCCACCAAATCCCAGACTTTGGGAAACTAAACATTGCTGCCTTACATTCAGATCGCCCTGCTGTGGAGAACATAAATTGTGCTTCAGTTCAGAAATCACATGTACGCGTCTTAGTAGTACTACTAGTACCTAACCCTAAAAAAAATAAGGCAAAGGAAGAACATACCAAAAGAAGAAGACTTTTGAACATCAGCGTTGTCCATAATTAGCATGCTGGATGTGGATTCATATTTCCACCAAATCCCAGACTTTGGGAAACTAAACATTGCTGCCTTACATCCAGATCGCCCTGCTGTGGAGAACATAAATTGTGCTTCAGTTCGGAAATCACATGTATGCGTTATAGTAGTACTACTAGCAAATAACTCTTAAAAAAATAAAGCAAAGGAAGAACATACCAAAAGAAGAGGACTTATGAAGATCAGGGTTTTCCATAATTAGCATGCTGGATGTGGATTCATATTTGCACCAAATCCCAGACTTTGGGAAACTAAACTTTGCTCTCTTACATTTAGATCGCCCTGCTGTGGAGAACATAAATTGTGCTTCAGTTCGGAAATCACATGTACGCGTCTTAGTAGTACTACTAGTACTTAACTCTTAAAAAAATAAAGCAAAGGAAGAACATACCAAAAGAAAAAGACTTTTGAAGATCAGCGTTGTCCATAATTAGCATGCTGGATGTGGATTCATATTTCCACCAAATCCCAGACTTTGGGAAACTAAACATTGCTCCATTACATCCAGATCGACCTGCTGTGGAGAACATAAATTGTGCTTCAGTTCGGGAATCAGATGTACGCGACTTAGTAGTACTACTAGCACCTAACTCTTAAAAAAATAAAGCAAAGGAAGAACATACCAAAAGAAGAAGACTTTTGAAGATCAGCGTTGTCCATAATTAGCATGCTGGATGTGGATTCATATTTCCACCAAATCCCAGACTTTGGGAAACTAAACATTGCTGCCTTACATCCAGATCTCCCTGCTGTGCAGAACATAAATTGTGCTTCAGTTCGGAAATCACATGTACGCGTCTCAGTAGTACTACTGGCACTTAACTCTTAAAAAGTAAAGCAAAGGAAGAACATACCAAAAGAAGAAGACTTTTGAACATCAGTGTTGTCCATAATTAGCATGCTGGATGTGGATTCATATTTCCACCAAATCCCAGACTTTGGGAAACTAAACATTGCTGCCTTACATCCAGATCGCCCTGCTGTGGAGAACATAAATTGTGCTTCAGTTTGGAAAACACATGTACGCGTCTCAGTAGTACTACTAGCACTTAACTCTTAAAAAGTAAAGCAAAGGAAGAGCTTACCAAAAGAAGAAGACTTTTGAACATCAGCGTTGTCCATAATTAGCATGCTGGATGTGGATTCATATTTCCACAAAATCCCAGACTTTGGGAAACTAAACATTGCTGCCTTACATCCAGATCGCCCTGCTGTGGAGAACATAAATTGTGCTTCAGTTCGGAAATCACATGTACGCGTCTTATTACTACTACTAGTACCTAACTCTTAAAAAAATAAAGCAAAGGAAGAACATACCAAAAGAAGAAGACTTTTGAAGATCACCGTTGTCCATAATTAGCATGCTGGATGTGGATTCATATTTCCACCAAATCCCAGACTTTGGGAAACTAAACATTGCTGCCTTACATCCAGATCGCCCTGGGGTGGAGAACATAAATTGTGCTTCCGTTCGGAAATCACATGTACGCTTCTCAGTAGTACTACTAGCACTTAACTCTTAAAAAGTAAAGCAAAGGAAGAACATACCAAAAGAAGAAGACTTTTGAACATCAGCGTTGTCCATAATTAGCATGCTGGATGTGGATTCATATTTCCACCAAATCCCAGTCTTTGGGAAACTAAACATTGCTGCCTTACATCCAGATCGCCCTGCTGTGGAGAACGTAAATTGTGCTTCAGTTCGCAAATCACACGTATGCAACTGAGTAGTACTACTAGCACCTAACTCTTAAAAAAATAAAGCAAAAGAAGAACATACCAAAAGAACAAGAATTTTGAAGATCAGCATTGTCCATAATTAACATGGATGCGGATTCATATTTCCAACAAATCCCAGACTTTGGGAAACTAAACATTGCTCCCTTACATCCAGATCGCCCTGCTGTGGAGAACATAAATTGTGCTTCAGTTCGGGAATCACATGTACGCGACTTAGTAGTACTACTAGCACCTAACTCTTAAAAAAATAAAGCAAAGGAAGAACATACCAAAAGAAGAAGACTTTTGAAGATCAGTGTTGTCCATAATTAGCATGCTGGATATGGATTCATATTTCCACCAAATCCCAGACTTTGGGAAACTAAACATTGCTGCCTTACATCCAGATCGCCCTGCTGTGGAGAACATAAATTGTGCTTCAGTTCAGAAATCTCATGTACGCGTCTTAGTAGTACTACTAGTACTTAACTCTTAAAAAAATAAAGCAAAGGAAGAACATACCAAAAGAAGAAGACTTTTGAAGAGCAGCGTTGTCGTAAATTAGCTTGCTGGATGTGGATTCATATTTCCACCAAATCCCAGACTTTGGGAAACTAAACATTGCTCCATTACATCCAGATCGACCTGCTGTGGAGAACATAAATTGTGCTTCAGTTCGGGAATCAGATGAACGGGACTTAGTAGTACTACTAGCACCTAACTCTTAAAAAAATAAAGCAAAGGAAGAACATACCAAAAGAAGAAGACTTTTGAACATCAGCATTGTCCATAATTAGCATGCTGGATGTGGATTCATATTTCCACCAAATCCCAGACTTTGGGAAACTAAACATTGCTGCCTTACATCCAGATCGCCCTGCTGTGGAGAACATAAATTGTGCTTCAGTTCGGAAATCACATGTACGCGTCTCAGTAGTACTACTAGCACTTAACTCTTAAAAAGTAAAGCAAAGGAAGAATATACCAAAAGAAGAAGACTTTTGAACATCAGCGTTGTCCATAATTAGCATGCTGGATGTGGATTCATATTTCCACCAAATCCCAGACTTTGGGAAAGTAAACATTGCTGCCTTACATCCAGATCGCCCTGTTGTGGAGAACATAAATTGCGCTTCAGTTCGGAAATCACATGTACGCGTCTTAGTAGTACTACTAGCAACTAACTCTTAAAAGAATAAAGCAAAGGAAGAACATAGCAAAAGAAGAAGACTTTTGAAAATCAGTGTTGTCCATAATTAGCATGCTGGATGTGGATTCATATTTCCAGCAAATCCCAGACTTTGGGAAACTAAACATTGCTGCCTTACATCCAGATCGCCCTGCTGTGGAGAACATAAATTATGCTTCAGTTCGGAAATCACATGTACGCATCTTAGTAGTACTACTAGCACCTAACCCTTAAAAATATAAAGCAAAGGAAGAACATACCAAAAGAAGAAGACTTTTGAAGATCAGCATTGTCCATAATTAGCATGCTGGATGTGGATTCATATTTCCACCAAATCCCAGACTTTGGGAAACTAAACATTGCTGCCTTACATCCAGATCGCCCTGCTGTGGAGAACATATATTGTGCTTCAGTTCGGAAATCACATGTACGCGTCTTAGTAGTACTACTAGCAACTAACTCTTAAAAAAATAAAGCAAAGGAAGAATATACCAAAACAAGAAGACTTTTGAAGATCAGCGTTGTCCATAACTAGTATGCTGGATGTGGATTCATATTTCCACCAAATCCCAGACTTTGGGAAACTAAACATTGCTGCCTTACATCCAGATCGCCCTGCTGTGGAGTACATAAAATGTGCATCAGTACGGAAATCACATGTACGCATCTTAGTACTACTACTAGCACCTAACTCTTAAAAAAATAAAGCAAAAGTAGAACATACCAAAAGAAGGAGACTTTTGAGGATCAGCAATGTCCATAATTAGCATGCTGAATGTGGATTCATATTTCCACCAAATCCCAGACTTTGGGAAGCTAAACATTGCTGCCTTACATCCAGATCGCCCTGCTGTGGAGAACATAAATTGTGCTTCAGTTCGCAAATCACATGTACGCGTCTTAGTAGTACTACTAGTACCTAACTCTTAAAAAAATAAAGCAAAAGAAGAACATACCTAAAGAAGAAGACTTTTCAAGATCAGCATTGTCCATAATTAGCATGCTGGATGTGGATTCATATTTCCACCAAATCCCAAACTTTGGGAAACTAAACATTGCTGCCTTACATCCAGATCGCACTGCTGTGGGGAACATAAATTGTGCTTCAGTTCGGGAATCACATGTACGCGTCTTAGTAGTACTACTAGCACCTAACCCTTAAAGAAGTAAAGCAAAGGAAGAACATACCAAAAGAAGAAGACTTTTGAAGATCAGCGTTGTCCATAGTTAGCATGCTGGATGTGGATTCATATTTCCACCAAATCCCAGACTTTGGGAAACTAATCATAGCTGCCTTACATCCAGATCGCCCTGCTGTGGAGAACATAAATTGTGCTTCAGTTCGCAAATCACATGTACGCGTCTTAGTAGTACTACTAGTACCTAACTCTTAAAAAAATAAAGCAAAAGAAGAACATACCTAAAGAAGAAGACTTTTCAAGATCAGCGTTGTCCATAATTAGCATGCTGGATGTGGATTCATATTTCCACCAAATCCCAAACTTTGGGAAACTAAACATTGCTGCCTTACATCCAGATCGCCCTGCTGTGGAGAACATAAATTGTGCTTCAGTTCGGAAATCACATGTACGCATCTCAGTAGTACTACTAGCACTTAACTCTTAAAAAGTAAAGCAAAGGAAGAATATACCAAAAGAAGAAGACTTTTGAACATCAGCGTTGTCCATAATTAGCATGCTGGATGTGGATTCATATTTCCACCAAATCCCAGACTTTGGGAAAGTAAACATTGCTGCCTTACATCCAGATCGCCCTGTTGTGGAGAACATAAATTGCGCTTCAGTTCGGAAATCACATGTACGCGTCTTAGTAGTACTACTAGCAACTAACTCTTAAAAGAATAAAGCAAAGGAAGAACATACCAAAAGAAGAAGACTTTTGAAGATCAGCATTGTCCATAATTAGCATGCTGGATGTAGATTCATATTTCCACCAAATCCCAGACTTTGGGAAACTAAACATTGCTGCCTTACATCCAGATCGCCCTGCTGTGGAGAACATAATTTGTGCTTCAGTTCGGAAATCATATGTACGTGTCTCAGTAGTACTACTAGCACCTAACTCTTAAAAAAATAAAGCAAAGAAAGAACATACCAAAAGAAGAAGACTTTTGAACATCAGCGTTGTCCATAATTAGCATGCTAGATGTGGATTCATATTTCCACCAAATCCCAGACTTTGGGAAACTAAACATTGCTGCCCTATATCCAGATCGCCCTGCTGTGGAGAACATAAATTGTGCTTCAGTTCGGAAATCACATGTACGCGTCTCAGTAGTACTACTAGCACTTAACTCTTAAAAAGTAAAGCAAAGGAAGAATATACCAAAAGAAGAAGACTTTTGAACATCAGCGTTGTCCATAATTAGCATGCTGGATGTGGATTCATATTTCCACCAAATCCCAGACTTTGGGAAAGTAAACATTGCTGCCTTACATCCAGATCGCCCTGTTGTGGAGAACATAAATTGCGCTTCAGTTCGGAAATCACATGTACGCGTCTTAGTAGTACTACAAGCAACTAACTCTTAAAAGAATAAAGCAAAGGAAGAACATACCAAAAGAAGAAGACTTTTGAAGATCAGCATTGTCCATAATTAGCATGCTGGATGTAGATTCATATTTCCACCAAATCCCAGACTTTGGGAAACTAAACATTAATGCCTTACATCCAGATCGCCCTGCTGTGGAGAACATAATTTGTGCTTCAGTTCGGAAATCACATGTACGTGTCTCAGTAGTACTACTAGCACCTAACTCTTAAAAAAATAAAGCAAAGAAAGAACATACCAAAAGAAGTAGACTTTTGAACATCAGCGTTGTCCATAATTAGCATGCTAGATGTGGATTCATATTTCCACCAAATCCCAGACTTTGGGAAACTAAACATTGCTGCCTTATATCCAGATCGCCCTGCTGTGGAGAACATAAATTGTGCTTCAGTTCAGAAATCACATGTACGCGTCTTAGTAGTACTACTAGTACCTAACCCTAAAAAAAATAAGGCAAAGCAAGAACATACCAAAAGAAGAAGACTTTTGAACAGCAGTGTTGTCCATAATTAACATGCTGGATGTGGATTCATATTTCCACCAAATCCCAGACTTTTGGAAACTAAACATTGCTGCCTTACATCCAGATCGCCCTGCTGTGGAGAACATAAATTGTCCTTCAGTTTGGAAATCACATGTACGCGTCTTAGCCATACTACTAGCACCAAACTCTTAAAAAAATAAAGCAAAGGAAGAACATAGCAAAAGAAGAAGACTTTTGAAAATCAGTGTTGTCCATAATTAGCATGCTGGATGTAGATTCATATTTCCAGCAAATCCCAGACTTTGGGAAACTAAACATTGCTGCCTTACGTCCAGATCGCCCTGCTGTGGAGAACATAAATTATGCTTCAGTTCGGAAATCACATGTACGCATCTTAGTAGTACTACTAGCACCTAACCCTTAAAAATATAAAGCAAAGGAAGAACATACCAAAAGAAGAAGACTTTTGAAGATCAGCATTGTCCATAATTAGCATGCTGGATGTGGATTCATATTTCCACCAAATCCCAGACTTTGGGAAACTAAACATTGCTGCCTTACATCCAGATCGCCCTGCTGTGGAGAACATAAAATGTGCATCAGTACGGAAATCACATGTACGCGTCTTAGTAGTACTACTAGCAACTAACTCTTAAAAAAATAAAGCAAAGGAAGAATATACCAAAACAAGAAGACTTTTGAAGATCAGCGTTGTCCATAACTAGCATGCTGGATGTGGATTCATATTTCCACCAAATCCCAGACTTTGGGAAACTAAACATTGCTGCCTTACATCCAGATCGCCCTGCTGTGGAGAACATAAAATGTGCATCAGAACGGAAATCACATGTACGCATCTTAGTACTACTACTAGCACCTAACTCTTAAAAAAATAAAGCAAAAGTAGAACATACCAAAAGAAGGAGGCTTTTGAGGATCAGCAATGTCCATAATTAGCATGCTGAATGTGGATTCATATTTCCACCAAATCCCAGACTTTGGGAAGCTAAACATTGCTGCCTTACATCCAGATCGCCCTGCTGTGGAGAACATAAATTGTGCTTCAGTTCGCAAATCACATGTACGCGTCTTAGTTGTACTACTAGTACCTAACTCTTAAAAAAATAAAGCAAAAGAAGAACATACCTAAAGAAGAAGACTTTTCAAGTTCAGCGTTGTCCATAATTAGCATGCTGGATGTGGATTCATATTTCCACCAAATCCCAAACTTTGGGAAACTAAACATTGCTGCCTTACATCCAGATCGCACTGCTGTGGAGAACATAAATTGTGCTTCAGTTCGGGAATCACATGTACGCGTCTTAGTAGTACTACTAGCACCTAACCCTTAAAGAAGTAAAGCAAAGGAAGAACATACCAAAAGAAGAAGACTTTTGAACATCAGCATTGTCCATAATTAGCATGCTGGATGTGGATTCATATTTCCACCAAATCCCAGACTTTGGGAAAGTAAACATTGCTGCCTTACATCCAGATCGCCCTGTTGTGGAGAACATAAATTGCGCTTCAGTTCGGAAATCACATGTACGCGTCTTAGTAGTACTACTAGCAACTAACTCTTAAAAGAATAAAGCAAAGGAAGAACATACCAAAAGAAGAAGACTTTTGAAGATCAGCATTGTCCATAATTAGCATGCTGGATGTAGATTCATATTTCCACCAAATCCCAGACTTTGGGAAACTAAACATTGCTGCCTTACATCCAGATCGCCTTGCTGTGGAGAACATAATTTGTGCTTCAGTTCGGAAATCACATGTACTGTCTCAGTAGTAGTACTAGCACCTAACTCTTAAAAAAATAAAGCAAAGAAAGAACATACCAAAAGAAGAAGACTTTTGAACATCAGCGTTGTCCATAATTAGCATGCTAGATGTGGATTCATATTTCCACCAAATCCCAGACTTTGGGAAACTAAACATTGCTGCCTTATATCCAGATCGCCCTGCTGTGGAGAACATAAATTGTGCTTCAGTTCAGAAATCACATGTACGCGTCTTAGTAGTACTACTAGTACCTAACCCTAAAAAAAATAAGGCAAAGCAAGAACATACCAAAAGAAGAAGACTTTTGAACATCAGTGTTGTCCATAATTAACATGCTGGATGTGGATTCATATTTCCACCAAATCCCAGACTTTGGGAAACTAAACATTGCTGCCTTACATCCAGATCGCCCTGCTGTGGACAACATAAATTGTGCTTCAGTTTGGAAATCACATGTACGCGTCTTAGCCATACTACTAGCACCAAACTCTTAAAAAAATAAAGCAAAGGAAGAACATACCAAAAGAAGAAGACTTTTGAAAATCAGTGTTGTCCATAATTAGCATGCTGGATGTGGATTCATATTTCCAGCAAATCCCAGACTTTGGGAAACTAAACATTGCTGCCTTACATCCAGATCGCCCTGCTGTGGAGAACAAAAATTATGCTTCTGTTCGGAAATCACATGTACGCATCTTAGTAGTACTACTAGCACCTAACCCTTAAAAATATAAAGCAAAGGAAGAACATACCAAAAGAAGAAGACTTTTGAAGATCAGCATTGTCCATAATTAGCATGCTGGATGTAGATTCATATTTCCACCAAATCCCAGACTTTGGGAAACTAAACATTGCTGCCTTACATCCAGATCGCCTTGCTGTGGAGAACATATATTGTGCTTCAGTTCGGAAATCACATGTACGCGTCTTAGTAGTACTACTAGCAACTAACTCTTAAAAAAATAAAGCAAAGGAAGAATATACCAAAACAAGAAGACTTTTGAAGATCAGCGTTGTCCATAACTAGCATGCTGGATGTGGATTCATATTTCCACCAAATCCCAGACTTTGGGAAACTAAACATTGCTGCCTTACATCCAGATCGCCCTGCTGTGGAGAACATAAAATGTGCATCAGTACGGAAATCACATGTACGCATCTTAGTACTACTACTAGCACCTAACTCTTAAAAAAATAAAGCAAAAGTAGAACATACCAAAAGAAGGAGACTTTTGAGGATCAGCAATGTCCATAATTAGCATGCTGAATGTGGATTCATATTTCCACCAAATCCCAGACTTTGGGAAGCTAAACATTGCTGCCTTACATCCAGATCGCCCTGCTGTGGAGAACATAAATTGTGCTTCAGTTCGCAAATCACATGTACGCGTCTTAGTAGTACTACTAGTACCTAACTCTTAAAAAAATAAAGCAAAAGAAGAACATACCTAAAGAAGAAGACTTTTCAAGATCAGCGTTGTCCATAATTAGCATGCTGGATGTGGATTCATATTTCCACCAAATCCCAAACTTTGGGAAACTAAACATTGCTGCCTTACATCCAGATCGCACTGCTGTGGAGAACATAAATTGTGCTTCAGTTCGGGAATCACATGTACGCGTCTTAGAGGTACTACTAGCACCTAAACCTTAAAGAAGTAAAGCAAAGGAAGAACATACCAAAAGAAGAAGACTTTTGAAGATCAGCGTTGTCCATAGTTAGCATGCTGGATGTGGATTCATATTTCCACCAAATCCCAGACTTTGGGAAACTAATCATAGCTGCCTTACATCCAGATCGCCCTGCTGTGGATAACATAAATTGTGCTTCAGTTCTGAAAAAACATGTACGCGCATTAGCCGTACTACTAGCACCTAACTCTTAAAAAAATAAAGCAAAGGAAGAACATACCAAAAGAAGAAGACTTTTGAAAATCAGCGTTGTCCATAATTAGCATGCTGGATGTGGATTCATATTTCCACCAAATCCCAGACTTTGGGAAACTAAACATTGCTGCCTTACATCCAGATCGCCCTGCTTTGGAGAACATAAATTGTGCTTCAGTTCGGAAATCACATGTACGTGTCTTAGTAGTACTAGTAGTACCTAACTCTTAAAAATATAAAGCAAAGGAAGAACATACCAAAAGAAGAAGACTTTTGAAGATCAGCGTTGTCCATAATTAGCATGCTGGATGTGGATTCACATTTCCACCAAATCCCAGACTTTGGGAAACTAAACATTGCTCCCTTACATACAGATCGCCCTGCTGTGGAGAACATAAATTGTGCTTCAGTTCGGAAATCACATGTACGCGTCTTAGTAGTACTTCTAGCACCTAACTCTTAAAAAAATAAAGCAAAGGAAGAACATACCAAAAGAAAAAGACTTCTCAAGATCAGAGTTGTCCATAATTAGCATGCTGCATGTGGATTCATATTTCCACCAAATCCTAGAATTTGGGAAACTAAACATTGCTGCCTTACATCCAGATCGCCCTGCTGTGGAGAACATAAATTGTGCTTCAGTTCAGAAAAAACATGTACGCGCATTAGCCGTACTACTAGCACCTAACTCTTAAAAAAATAAAGCAAAGGAAGAACATACCAAAAGAAGAAGACTTTTGAAGATCAGCATTGTCCATAATTAGCATGCTGGATGTGGATTCATATTTCCACCAAATCCCAGACTTTGGGAAACTAAACATTGCTGCCTTACATCCAGATCGCCATGCTGTGGAGAACATAAATTGTGCTTCAGTTCAGAAATCACATGTACGCGTCTTAGTATTACTACCAGCACCTAACAGTTAAAAAAATAAAGCAAAGGAAGAACATACCAAAAGAAGAAAACTATTGAAGATCAGCGTTGTCCATAATTAGCATGCTGGATGTGGATTCATATTTCCACCAAATCCCAGACTTTGGGAAACTAAACATTGCTGCCTTACATCCAGATCACCCTGCTGTGGAGAACATAAAATGTGCTTCAGTTCGGAAATCACATGTACGCGTCTTAGTAGTACTACTAGCACTTAACCCTTAAGAAAATAAAGCAAAGGAAGAACATACCAAAAGAAGAAGACTTTTGAAGATCAGCATTGTCCATAATTAGCATGCTGGATGTGGATTCATATTTCCACCAAATCCCAGACTTTGGGAAACTAAACATTGCTGCCTTACATCCAGATCGCCCTGCTGTGGAGAATATAAATTTTGCTTCAGTTTGGAAATCACATGTACGCGTCTTAGTACTACTACTAGCACCTAACTCTTAAAAAAATAAAGCAAACGAACAACATACCAAAAGAAGAAGACTTTTGAAGATCAGTGTTGTCCATAATTAGCATGCTGGATGTGGATTCATATTTCCACCAAATCCCAGACTTTGGGAAACTAAACATTGCTGCCTTACATCCAGATCGCCCTGCTGTGGAGAACATAAATTGTGCTTCAGTTCGCAAATCACATGTACGCGTCTTAGTACTACTACTAGTACCTAACTCTTAAAAATATAAAGCAAAGGAAGAACATACCAAAAGAAGAAGACTTTTGAACGTCAGCGTTGTCCATAATTAGCATGCTGGATGTGGATTCATATTTCCACCAAATCCCAGACTTTGGGAAACTAAACATTGCTGCCTTACATCCAGATCGCCCTGCTGTGGAAAACATAAATTGTTCTTCAGCTTGGAAATCACATGTCGCCTCTTAGCCGTACTACTAGCACCAAACTCTTAAAAAAATAAAGCAAAGGAAGAACATACCAAAAGAAGAAGACTTTTCAAGATCAGCGTTGTCCATAATTAGCATGCTGGATGTGGATTCATATTTCCACCAAATCCCAGACTTTGGGAAACTAAACATTGCTGCCTGACATTCAGATCGCCCTGCTGTGGAGAACATAAATTGTGCTTCAGTTCGGAAATCACATGTACGCGTCTTGGAACTACTACTAGCACCTAACTCTTAAAAAAATAAAGCAGAGGAAGAACATACCAAAAGAAGAAGACTTTTGAAGATCAGGGTTGTCCATAATTAGCATGCTGGATGTGGATTCATATTGCCACAAATCCCAGACTTTGGGAAACTAAACATTGCTGCCTTACATCCAGATCGACCTGCTTTGGAGAACATAAATTGTGCTTCAGTTCGGAAATCACATGTACGCGTCTTAGTACTACTACTAGCACCTAACTCTTAAAAAAATAAAGCAAAGGAAGAACATACCAAAAGAAGAAGACTTTTGAAAATCAGCGTTGTCCATAATTAGCATGCTGGATATGGATTCATATTTCCACCAAATCCTAGACTTTGGGAAACTAAACATTGCTGCCTTACATCCAGATCGCCCTGCTGTGGAGAACATAAATTGTGCTTCAGCTCGGAAATCACATGTACGCGTCTTAGTACCACTACTAGCACCTAACTCTTAAAAAAATATAGCAAATGAAGAACATACCAAAAGAAGAAGACTTTTGAAGATCAGCATTGTCCATAATTAGAATGCTGGACGTGGATTCATATTTCCACCAAATCCCAGACTTTGGGAAAATAAACATGGCTGCCTTACATCCAGATCGCCCTGCTGTGGAGAACATAAATTGTGCTTCAATTCCGAAATGACATGTACGCGTCTTAGTAGTACTACTAGCACCTAACTCTTAAAAAAGTAAAGCAAAAGAAGAACATACCAAACGAAGAAGACTTTTAAAGATCAGCGTTGCCCATAATTAGCATGCTGGATGTGGATTCATATTTCCACCAAATCCCAGACTTTGGGAAACTAAACATTGCTGCCTTACATCCAGATCGCCCTGCTGTGGAGAACATAAATTGTGCTTCAGTTCGGAAATCACATGTACGCGTCTCAGTAGTACTACTAGCACTTAACTCTTAAAAAGTAAAGCAAAGGAAGAATATACCAAAAGAAGAAGACTTTTGAACATCAGCGTTGTCCATAATTAGCATGCTGGATGTGGATTCATATTTCCACCAAATCCCAGACTTTGGGAAACTAAACATTGCTGCCTTACATCCAGATCGCCCTGTTGTGGAGAACATAAATTGCGCTTCAGTTCGGAAATCACATGTACGCGTCTTAGTAGTACTACTAGCAACTAACTCTTAAAAGAATAAAGCAAAGGAAGAACATACCAAAAGAAGAAGACTTTTGAAGATCAGCATTGTCCATAATTAGCATGCTGGATGTAGATTCATATTTCCACCAAATCCCAGACTTTGGGAAACTAAACATTGCTGTCTTACATCCAGATCGCCCTGCTGTGGAGAACATAATTTGTGCTTCAGTTCGGAAATCACATGTACGTGTCTCAGTAGTACTACTAGCACCTAACTCTTAAAAAAATAAAGCAAAGAAAGAACATACCAAAAGAAGAAGACTTTTGAACATCAGCATTGTCCATAATTAGTATGCTAGATGTGGATTCATATTTCCACCAAATCCCAGACTTTGGGAAACTAAACATTGCTGCCTTATATCCAGATCGCCCTGCTGTGGAGAACATAAATTGTGCTTCAGTTCAGAAATCACATGTACGCGTCTTAGTAGTACTACTAGTACCTAACCCTAAAAAAAATAAGGCAAAGCAAGAACATACCAAAAGAAGAAGACTTTTGAACATCAGTGTTGTCCATAATTAACATGCTGGATGTGGATTCATATTTCCACCAAATCCCAGACTTTGGGAAACTAAACATTGCTGCCTTACATCCAGATCGCCCTGCTGTGGAGAACATAAATTGTGCTTCAGCTCGGAAATCACATGTACGCGTCTTAGTACCACTACTAGCACCTAACTCTTAAAAAAATATAGCAAATGAAGAACATACCAAAAGAAGAAGACTTTTGAAGATCAGCATTGTCCATAATTAGAATGCTGGACGTGGATTCATATTTCCACCAAATCCCAGACTTTGGGAAAATAAACATGGCTGCCTTACATCCAGATCGCCCTGCTGTGGAGAACATAAATTGTGCTTCAGTTCCGAAATGACATGTACGCGTCTTAGTAGTACTACTAGCACCTAACTCTTAAAAAAGTAAAGCAAAAGAAGAACATACCAAACGAAGAAGACTTTTAAAGATCAGCGTTGCCCATAATTAGCATGCTGGATGTGGATTCATATTTCCACCAAATCCCAGACTTTGGGAAACTAAACATTGCTGCCTTACATCCAGATCGCCCTGCTGTGGAGAACATAAATTGTGCTTCAGTTCGGAAATCACATGTACGCGTCTCAGTAGTACTACTAGCACTTAACTCTTAAAAAGTAAAGCAAAGGAAGAATATACCAAAAGAAGAAGACTTTTGAACATCAGCGTTGTCCATAATTAGCATGCTGGATGTGGATTCATATTTCCACCAAATCCCAGACTTTGGGAAACTAAACATTGCTGCCTTACATCCAGATCGCCCTGTTGTGGAGAACATAAATTGCGCTTCAGTTCGGAAATCACATGTACGCGTCTTAGTAGTACTACTAGCAACTAACTCTTAAAAGAATAAAGCAAAGGAAGAACATACCAAAAGAAGAAGACTTTTGAAGATCAGCATTGTCCATAATTAGCATGCTGGATGTAGATTCATATTTCCACCAAATCCCAGACTTTGGGAAACTAAACATTGCTGTCTTACATCCAGATCGCCCTGCTGTGGAGAACATAATTTGTGCTTCAGTTCGGAAATCACATGTACGTGTCTCAGTAGTACTACTAGCACCTAACTCTTAAAAAAATAAAGCAAAGAAAGAACATACCAAAAGAAGAAGACTTTTGAACATCAGCATTGTCCATAATTAGTATGCTAGATGTGGATTCATATTTCCACCAAATCCCAGACTTTGGGAAACTAAACATTGCTGCCTTATATCCAGATCGCCCTGCTGTGGAGAACATAAATTGTGCTTCAGTTCAGAAATCACATGTACGCGTCTTAGTAGTACTACTAGTACCTAACCCTAAAAAAAATAAGGCAAAGCAAGAACATACCAAAAGAAGAAGACTTTTGAACATCAGTGTTGTCCATAATTAACATGCTGGATGTGGATTCATATTTCCACCAAATCCCAGACTTTGGGAAACTAAACATTGCTGCCTTACATCCAGATCGCCCTGCTGTGGAGAACATAAATTGTGCTTCAGTTTGGAAATCACATGTACGCGTCTTAGCCATACTACTAGCACCAAACTCTTAAAAAAATAAAGCAAAGGAAGAACATAGCAAAAGAAGAAGACTTTTGAAAATCAGTGTTGTCCATAATTAGCAAGCTGGATGTGGATTCATATTTCCAGCAAATCCCAGACTTTGGGAAACTAAACATTGCTGCCTTACATCCAGATCGCCCTGCTGTGGAGAACATAAATTATGCTTCAGTTCGGAAATCACATGTACGCATCTTAGTAGTACTACTAGCACCTAACCCTTAAAAATATAAAGCAAAGGAAGAACATACCAAAAGAAGAAGACTTTTGAAGATCAGCATTGTCCATAATTAGCATGCTGGATGTGGATTCATATTTCCACCAAATCCCAGACTTTGGGAAACTAAACATTGCTGCCTTACATCCAGATCGCCCTGCTGTGGAGAACATATATTGTGCTTCAGTTCGGAAATCACATGTACGCGTCTTAGTAGTACTACTAGCAACTAACTCTTAAAAAAATAAAGCAAAGGAAGAATATACCAAAACAAGAAGACTTTTGAAGATCAGCGTTGTCCATAACTAGCAAGCTGGATGTGGATTCATATTTCCACCAAATCCCAGACTTTGGGAAACTAAACATTGCTGCCTTACATCCAGATCGCCCTGCTGTGGAGAACATAAAATGTGCATCAGTACGGAAATCACATGTACGCATCTTAGTACTACTACTAGCACCTAACTCTTAAAAAAATAAAGCAAAAGTAGAACATACCAAAAGAAGGAGACTTTTGAGGATCAGCAATGTCCATAATTAGCATGCTGAATGTGGATTCATATTTCCACCAAATCCCAGACTTTGAAGGCTAAACATTGCTGCCTTACATCCAGATCGCCCTGCTGTGGAGAACATAAATTGTGCTTCAGTTCGCAAATCACACGTACGCGTCTTAGTAGTACTACTAGTACCTAACTCTTAAAAAAATAAAGCAAAAGAAGAACATACCTAAAGAAGAAGACTTTTCAAGATCAGCATTGTCCATAATTAGCATGCTGGATGTGGATTCATATTTCCACCAAATCCCAAACTTTGGGAAACTAAACATTGCTGCCTTACATCCAGATCGCACTGCTGTGGAGAACATAAATTGTGCTTCAGTTCGGGAATCACATGTACGCGTCTTAGTAGTACTACTAGCACCTAACCCTTAAAGAAGTAAAGCAAAGGAAGAACATACCAAAAGAAGAAGACTTTTGAAGATCAGCGTTGTCCATAGTTAGCATGCTGGATGTGGATTCATATTTCCACCAAATCCCAGACTTTGGGAAACTAATCATAGCTGCCTTACATCCAGATCGCCCTGTTGTGGATAACATAAATTGTGCTTCAGTTCGCAAATCACATGTACGCGTCTTAGTAGTACTACTAGTACCTAACTCTTAAAAAAATAAAGCAAAAGAAGAACATACCTAAAGAAGAAGACTTTTCAAGATCAGCGTTGTCCATAATTAGCATGCTGGATGTGGATTCATATTTCCACCAAATCCCAAACTTTGGGAAACTAAACATTGCTGCCTTACATCTAGATCGCCCTGCTGTGGAGAACATAAATTGTGCTTCAGTTCGGAAATCACATGTACGCGTCTCAGTAGTACTACTAGCACTTAACTCTTAAAAAGTAAAGCAAAGGAAGAATATACCAAAAGAAGAAGACTTTTGAACATCAGCGTTGTCCATAATTAGCATGCTGGATGTGGATTCATATTTCCACCAAATCCCAGACTTTGGGAAAGTAAACATTGCTGCCTTACATCCAGATCGCCCTGTTGTGGAGAACATAATTTGCGCTTCAGTTCGGAAATCACATGTACGCGTCTTAGTAGTACTACTAGCAACTAACTCTTAAAAGAATAAAGCAAAGGAAGAACATACCAAAAGAAGAAGACTTTTGAAGATCAGCATTGTCCATAATTAGCATGCTGGATGTAGATTCATATTTCCACCAAATCCCAGACTTTGGGAAACTAAACATTGCTGCCTTACATCCAGATCGCCCTGCTGTGGAGAACATAATTTGTGCTTCAGTTCGGAAATCATATGTACGTGTCTCAGTAGTACTACTAGCACCTAACTCTTAAAAAAATAAAGCAAAGAAAGAACATACCAAAAGAAGAAGACTTTTGAACATCAGCGTTGTCCATAATTAGCATACTAGATGTGGATTCATATTTCCACCAAATCCCAGTCTTTGGGAAACTAAACATTGCTGCCTTATATCCAGATCGCCCTGCTGTGGAGAACATAAATTGTGCTTCAGTTCGGAAATCACATGTACGCGTCTCAGTAGTACTACTAGCACTTAACTCTTAAAAAGTAAAGCAAAGGAAGAATATACCAAAAGAAGAAGACTTTTGAACATCAGCGTTGTCCATAATTAGCATGCTGGATGTGGATTCATATTTCCACCAAATCCCAGACTTTGGGAAAGTAAACATTGCTGCCTTACATCCAGATCGCCCTGTTGTGGAGAACATAAATTGCGCTTCAGTTCGGAAATCACATGTACGCGTCTTAGTAGTACTACTAGCAACTAACTCTTAAAAAAATAAAGCAAAGGAAGAATATACCAAAACAAGAAGACTTTTGAAGATCAGCGTTGTCCATAACTAGCATGCTGGATGTGGATTCATATTTCCACCAAATCCCAGACTTTGGGAAACTAAACATTGCTGCCTTACATCCAGATCGCCCTGCTGTGGAGAACATAAAATGTGCATCAGTACGGAAATCACATGTACGCATCTTAGTACTACTACTAGCACCTAACTCTTAAAAAAATAAAGCAAAAGTAGAACATACCAAAAGAAGGAGACTTTTGAGGATCAGCAATGTCCATAATTAGCATGCTGAATGTGGATTCATATTTCCACCAAATCCCAGACTTTGGGAAGCTAAACATTGCTGCCTTACATCCAGATCGCCCTGCTGTGGAGAACATAAATTGTGCTTCAGTTCGCAAATCACATGTACGCGTCTTAGTAGTACTACTAGTACCTAACTCTTAAAAAAATAAAGCAAAAGAAGAACATACCTAAAGAAGAAGACTTTTCAAGATCAGCGTTGTCCATAATTAGCATGCTGGATGTGGATTCATATTTCCACCAAATCCCAAACTTTGGGAAACTAAACATTGCTGCCTTACATCCAGATCGCACTGCTGTGGAGAACATAAATTGTGCTTCAGTTCGGGAATCACATGTACGCGTCTTAGTAGTACTACTAGCACCTAAACCTTAAAGAAGTAAAGCAAAGGAAGAACATACCAAAAGAAGAAGACTTTTGAAGATCAGCGTTGTCCATAGTTAGCATGCTGGATGTGGATTCATATTTCCACCAAATCCCAGACTTTGGGAAACTAATCATAGCTGCCTTACATCCAGATCGCCCTGCTGTGGATAACATAAATTGTGCTTCAGTTCTGAAAAAACATGTACGCGCATTAGCCGTACTACTAGCACCTAACTCTTAAAAAAATAAAGCAAAGGAAGAACATACCAAAAGAAGAAGACTTTTGAAAATCAGCGTTGTCCATAATTAGCATGCTGGATGTGGATTCATATTTCCACCAAATCCCAGACTTTGGGAAACTAAACATTGCTGCCTTACATCCAGATCGCCCTGCTTTGGAGAACATAAATTGTGCTTCAGTTCGGAAATCACATGTACGTGTCTTAGTAGTACTAGTAGTACCTAACTCTTAAAAATATAAAGCAAAGGAAGAACATACCAAAAGAAGAAGACTTTTGAAGATCAGCGTTGTCCATAATTAGCATGCTGGATGTGGATTCACATTTCCACCAAATCCCAGACTTTGGGAAACTAAACATTGCTCCCTTACATACAGATCGCCCTGCTGTGGAGAACATAAATTGTGCTTCAGTTCGGAAATCACATGTACGCGTCTTAGTAGTACTTCTAGCACCTAACTCTTAAAAAAATAAAGCAAAGGAAGAACATACCAAAAGAAAAAGACTTCTCAAGATCAGAGTTGTCCATAATTAGCATGCTGGATGTGGATTCATATTTCCACCAAATCCTAGAATTTGGGAAACTAAACATTGCTGCCTTACATCCAGATCGCCCTGCTGTGGAGAACATAAATTGTGCTTCAGTTCAGAAAAAACATGTACGCGCATTAGCCGTACTACTAGCACCTAACTCTTAAAAAAATAAAGCAAAGGAAGAACATACCAAAAGAAGAAGACTTTTGAAGATCAGCATTGTCCATAATTAGCATGCTGGATGTGGATTCATATTTCCACCAAATCCCAGACTTTGGGAAACTAAACATTGCTGCCTTACATCCAGATCGCCATGCTGTGGAGAACATAAATTGTGCTTCAGTTCAGAAATCACATGTACGCGTCTTAGTATTACTACCAGCACCTAACAGTTAAAAAAATAAAGCAAAGGAAGAACATACCAAAAGAAGAAAACTATTGAAGATCAGCGTTGTCCATAATTAGCATGCTGGATGTGGATTCATATTTCCACCAAATCCCAGACTTTGGGAAACTAAACATTGCTGCCTTACATCCAGATCACCCTGCTGTGGAGAACATAAAATGTGCTTCAGTTCGGAAATCACATGTACGCGTCTTAGTAGTACTACTAGCACTTAACCCTTAAGAAAATAAAGCAAAGGAAGAACATACCAAAAGAAGAAGACTTTTGAAGATCAGCATTGTCCATAATTAGCATGCTGGATGTGGATTCATATTTCCACCAAATCCCAGACTTTGGGAAACTAAACATTGCTGCCTTACATCCAGATCGCCCTGCTGTGGAGAATATAAATTTTGCTTCAGTTTGGAAATCACATGTACGCGTCTTAGTACTACTACTAGCACCTAACTCTTAAAAAAATAAAGCAAACGAACAACATACCAAAAGAAGAAGACTTTTGAAGATCAGTGTTGTCCATAATTAGCATGCTGGATGTGGATTCATATTTCCACCAAATCCCAGACTTTGGGAAACTAAACATTGCTGCCTTACATCCAGATCGCCCTGCTGTGGAGAACATAAATTGTGCTTCAGTTCGCAAATCACATGTACGCGTCTTAGTACTACTACTAGTACCTAACTCTTAAAAATATAAAGCAAAGGAAGAACATACCAAAAGAAGAAGACTTTTGAACGTCAGCGTTGTCCATAATTAGCATGCTGGATGTGGATTCATATTTCCACCAAATCCCAGACTTTGGGAAACTAAACATTGCTGCCTTACATCCAGATCGCCCTGCTGTGGAAAACATAAATTGTTCTTCAGCTTGGAAATCACATGTCGCCTCTTAGCCGTACTACTAGCACCAAACTCTTAAAAAAATAAAGCAAAGGAAGAACATACCAAAAGAAGAAGACTTTTCAAGATCAGCGTTGTCCATAATTAGCATGCTGGATGTGGATTCATATTTCCACCAAATCCCAGACTTTGGGAAACTAAACATTGCTGCCTGACATTCAGATCGCCCTGCTGTGGAGAACATAAATTGTGCTTCAGTTCGGAAATCACATGTACGCGTCTTGGAACTACTACTAGCACCTAACTCTTAAAAAAATAAAGCAGAGGAAGAACATACCAAAAGAAGAAGACTTTTGAAGATCAGGGTTGTCCATAATTAGCATGCTGGATGTGGATTCATATTGCCACAAATCCCAGACTTTGGGAAACTAAACATTGCTGCCTTACATCCAGATCGACCTGCTTTGGAGAACATAAATTGTGCTTCAGTTCGGAAATCACATGTACGCGTCTTAGTACTACTACTAGCACCTAACTCTTAAAAAAATAAAGCAAAGGAAGAACATACCAAAAGAAGAAGACTTTTGAAAATCAGCGTTGTCCATAATTAGCATGCTGGATATGGATTCATATTTCCACCAAATCCTAGACTTTGGGAAACTAAACATTGCTGCCTTACATCCAGATCGCCCTGCTGTGGAGAACATAAATTGTGCTTCAGCTCGGAAATCACATGTACGCGTCTTAGTACCACTACTAGCACCTAACTCTTAAAAAAATATAGCAAATGAAGAACATACCAAAAGAAGAAGACTTTTGAAGATTAGCATTGTCCATAATTAGAATGCTGGACGTGGATTCATATTTCCACCAAATCCCAGACTTTGGGAAAATAAACATGGCTGCCTTACATCCAGATCGCCCTGCTGTGGAGAACATAAATTGTGCTTCAATTCCGAAATGACATGTACGCGTCTTAGTAGTACTACTAGCACCTAACTCTTAAAAAAGTAAAGCAAAAGAAGAACATACCAAACGAAGAAGACTTTTAAAGATCAGCGTTGCCCATAATTAGCATGCTGGATGTGGATTCATATTTCCACCAAATCCCAGACTTTGGGAAACTAAACATTGCTGCCTTACATCCAGATCGCCCTGCTGTGGAGAACATAAATTGTGCTTCAGTTCGGAAATCACATGTACGCGTCTCAGTAGTACTACTAGCACTTAACTCTTAAAAAGTAAAGCAAAGGAAGAATATACCAAAAGAAGAAGACTTTTGAACATCAGCGTTGTCCATAATTAGCATGCTGGATGTGGATTCATATTTCCACCAAATCCCAGACTTTGGGAAACTAAACATTGCTGCCTTACATCCAGATCGCCCTGTTGTGGAGAACATAAATTGCGCTTCAGTTCGGAAATCACATGTACGCGTCTTAGTAGTACTACTAGCAACTAACTCTTAAAAGAATAAAGCAAAGGAAGAACATACCAAAAGAAGAAGACTTTTGAAGATCAGCATTGTCCATAATTAGCATGCTGGATGTAGATTCATATTTCCACCAAATCCCAGACTTTGGGAAACTAAACATTGCTGTCTTACATCCAGATCGCCCTGCTGTGGAGAACATAATTTGTGCTTCAGTTCGGAAATCACATGTACGTGTCTCAGTAGTACTACTAGCACCTAACTCTTAAAAAAATAAAGCAAAGAAAGAACATACCAAAAGAAGAAGACTTTTGAACATCAGCATTGTCCATAATTAGTATGCTAGATGTGGATTCATATTTCCACCAAATCCCAGACTTTGGGAAACTAAACATTGCTGCCTTATATCCAGATCGCCCTGCTGTGGAGAACATAAATTGTGCTTCAGTTCAGAAATCACATGTACGCGTCTTAGTAGTACTACTAGTACCTAACCCTAAAAAAAATAAGGCAAAGCAAGAACATACCAAAAGAAGAAGACTTTTGAACATCAGTGTTGTCCATAATTAACATGCTGGATGTGGATTCATATTTCCACCAAATCCCAGACTTTGGGAAACTAAACATTGCTGCCTTACATCCAGATCGCCCTGCTGTGGAGAACATAAATTGTGCTTCAGCTCGGAAATCACATGTACGCGTCTTAGTACCACTACTAGCACCTAACTCTTAAAAAAATATAGCAAATGAAGAACATACCAAAAGAAGAAGACTTTTGAAGATCAGCATTGTCCATAATTAGAATGCTGGACGTGGATTCATATTTCCACCAAATCCCAGACTTTGGGAAAATAAACATGGCTGCCTTACATCCAGATCGCCCTGCTGTGGAGAACATAAATTGTGCTTCAGTTCCGAAATGACATGTACGCGTCTTAGTAGTACTACTAGCACCTAACTCTTAAAAAAGTAAAGCAAAAGAAGAACATACCAAACGAAGAAGACTTTTAAAGATCAGCGTTGCCCATAATTAGCATGCTGGATGTGGATTCATATTTCCACCAAATCCCAGACTTTGGGAAACTAAACATTGCTGCCTTACATCCAGATCGCCCTGCTGTGGAGAACATAAATTGTGCTTCAGTTCGGAAATCACATGTACGCGTCTCAGTAGTACTACTAGCACTTAACTCTTAAAAAGTAAAGCAAAGGAAGAATATACCAAAAGAAGAAGACTTTTGAACATCAGCGTTGTCCATAATTAGCATGCTGGATGTGGATTCATATTTCCACCAAATCCCAGACTTTGGGAAACTAAACATTGCTGCCTTACATCCAGATCGCCCTGTTGTGGAGAACATAAATTGCGCTTCAGTTCGGAAATCACATGTACGCGTCTTAGTAGTACTACTAGCAACTAACTCTTAAAAGAATAAAGCAAAGGAAGAACATACCAAAAGAAGAAGACTTTTGAAGATCAGCATTGTCCATAATTAGCATGCTGGATGTAGATTCATATTTCCACCAAATCCCAGACTTTGGGAAACTAAACATTGCTGTCTTACATCCAGATCGCCCTGCTGTGGAGAACATAATTTGTGCTTCAGTTCGGAAATCACATGTACGTGTCTCAGTAGTACTACTAGCACCTAACTCTTAAAAAAATAAAGCAAAGAAAGAACATACCAAAAGAAGAAGACTTTTGAACATCAGCATTGTCCATAATTAGTATGCTAGATGTGGATTCATATTTCCACCAAATCCCAGACTTTGGGAAACTAAACATTGCTGCCTTATATCCAGATCGCCCTGCTGTGGAGAACATAAATTGTGCTTCAGTTCAGAAATCACATGTACGCGTCTTAGTAGTACTACTAGTACCTAACCCTAAAAAAAATAAGGCAAAGCAAGAACATACCAAAAGAAGAAGACTTTTGAACATCAGTGTTGTCCATAATTAACATGCTGGATGTGGATTCATATTTCCACCAAATCCCAGACTTTGGGAAACTAAACATTGCTGCCTTACATCCAGATCGCCCTGCTGTGGAGAACATAAATTGTGCTTCAGTTTGGAAATCACATGTACGCGTCTTAGCCATACTACTAGCACCAAACTCTTAAAAAAATAAAGCAAAGGAAGAACATAGCAAAAGAAGAAGACTTTTGAAAATCAGTGTTGTCCATAATTAGCAAGCTGGATGTGGATTCATATTTCCAGCAAATCCCAGACTTTGGGAAACTAAACATTGCTGCCTTACATCCAGATCGCCCTGCTGTGGAGAACATAAATTATGCTTCAGTTCGGAAATCACATGTACGCATCTTAGTAGTACTACTAGCACCTAACCCTTAAAAATATAAAGCAAAGGAAGAACATACCAAAAGAAGAAGACTTTTGAAGATCAGCATTGTCCATAATTAGCATGCTGGATGTGGATTCATATTTCCACCAAATCCCAGACTTTGGGAAACTAAACATTGCTGCCTTACATCCAGATCGCCCTGCTGTGGAGAACATATATTGTGCTTCAGTTCGGAAATCACATGTACGCGTCTTAGTAGTACTACTAGCAACTAACTCTTAAAAAAATAAAGCAAAGGAAGAATATACCAAAACAAGAAGACTTTTGAAGATCAGCGTTGTCCATAACTAGCAAGCTGGATGTGGATTCATATTTCCACCAAATCCCAGACTTTGGGAAACTAAACATTGCTGCCTTACATCCAGATCGCCCTGCTGTGGAGAACATAAAATGTGCATCAGTACGGAAATCACATGTACGCATCTTAGTACTACTACTAGCACCTAACTCTTAAAAAAATAAAGCAAAAGTAGAACATACCAAAAGAAGGAGACTTTTGAGGATCAGCAATGTCCATAATTAGCATGCTGAATGTGGATTCATATTTCCACCAAATCCCAGACTTTGAAGGCTAAACATTGCTGCCTTACATCCAGATCGCCCTGCTGTGGAGAACATAAATTGTGCTTCAGTTCGCAAATCACACGTACGCGTCTTAGTAGTACTACTAGTACCTAACTCTTAAAAAAATAAAGCAAAAGAAGAACATACCTAAAGAAGAAGACTTTTCAAGATCAGCATTGTCCATAATTAGCATGCTGGATGTGGATTCATATTTCCACCAAATCCCAAACTTTGGGAAACTAAACATTGCTGCCTTACATCCAGATCGCACTGCTGTGGAGAACATAAATTGTGCTTCAGTTCGGGAATCACATGTACGCGTCTTAGTAGTACTACTAGCACCTAACCCTTAAAGAAGTAAAGCAAAGGAAGAACATACCAAAAGAAGAAGACTTTTGAAGATCAGCGTTGTCCATAGTTAGCATGCTGGATGTGGATTCATATTTCCACCAAATCCCAGACTTTGGGAAACTAATCATAGCTGCCTTACATCCAGATCGCCCTGTTGTGGATAACATAAATTGTGCTTCAGTTCGCAAATCACATGTACGCGTCTTAGTAGTACTACTAGTACCTAACTCTTAAAAAAATAAAGCAAAAGAAGAACATACCTAAAGAAGAAGACTTTTCAAGATCAGCGTTGTCCATAATTAGCATGCTGGATGTGGATTCATATTTCCACCAAATCCCAAACTTTGGGAAACTAAACATTGCTGCCTTACATCTAGATCGCCCTGCTGTGGAGAACATAAATTGTGCTTCAGTTCGGAAATCACATGTACGCGTCTCAGTAGTACTACTAGCACTTAACTCTTAAAAAGTAAAGCAAAGGAAGAATATACCAAAAGAAGAAGACTTTTGAACATCAGCGTTGTCCATAATTAGCATGCTGGATGTGGATTCATATTTCCACCAAATCCCAGACTTTGGGAAAGTAAACATTGCTGCCTTACATCCAGATCGCCCTGTTGTGGAGAACATAATTTGCGCTTCAGTTCGGAAATCACATGTACGCGTCTTAGTAGTACTACTAGCAACTAACTCTTAAAAGAATAAAGCAAAGGAAGAACATACCAAAAGAAGAAGACTTTTGAAGATCAGCATTGTCCATAATTAGCATGCTGGATGTAGATTCATATTTCCACCAAATCCCAGACTTTGGGAAACTAAACATTGCTGCCTTACATCCAGATCGCCCTGCTGTGGAGAACATAATTTGTGCTTCAGTTCGGAAATCATATGTACGTGTCTCAGTAGTACTACTAGCACCTAACTCTTAAAAAAATAAAGCAAAGAAAGAACATACCAAAAGAAGAAGACTTTTGAACATCAGCGTTGTCCATAATTAGCATACTAGATGTGGATTCATATTTCCACCAAATCCCAGTCTTTGGGAAACTAAACATTGCTGCCTTATATCCAGATCGCCCTGCTGTGGAGAACATAAATTGTGCTTCAGTTCGGAAATCACATGTACGCGTCTCAGTAGTACTACTAGCACTTAACTCTTAAAAAGTAAAGCAAAGGAAGAATATACCAAAAGAAGAAGACTTTTGAACATCAGCGTTGTCCATAATTAGCATGCTGGATGTGGATTCATATTTCCACCAAATCCCAGACTTTGGGAAAGTAAACATTGCTGCCTTACATCCAGATCGCCCTGTTGTGGAGAACATAAATTGCGCTTCAGTTCGGAAATCACATGTACGCGTCTTAGTAGTACTACTAGCAACTAACTCTTAAAAGAATAAAGCAAAGGAAGAACATACCAAAAGAAGAAGACTTTTGAACATCAGCGTTGTCCATAATTAGCATGCTAGATGTGGATTCATATTTCCACCAAATCCCAGACTTTGGGAAACTAAACATTGCTGCCTTATATCCAGATCGCCCTGCTGTGGAGAACATAAATTGTGCTTCAGTTCAGAAATCACATGTACGCGTCTTAGTAGTACTACTAGTACCTAACCCTAAAAAAAATAAGGCAAAGCAAGAACATACCAAAAGAAGAAGACTTTTGAACAGCAGTGTTGTCCATAATTAACATGCTGGATGTGGATTCATACTTCCACCAAATCCCAGACTTTTGGAAACTAAACATTGCTGCCTTACATCCAGATCGCCCTGCTGTGGAGAACATAAATTGTGCTTCAGTTTGGTAATCACATGTACGCGTCTCAGCCATACTACTAGCACCAAACTCTTAAAAAAATAAAGCAAAGGAAGAACATAGCAAAAGAAGAAGACTTTTGAAAATCAGTGTTGTCCATAATTAGCATGCTGGATGTGGATTCATATTTCCAGCAAATCCCAGACTTTGGGAAACTAAACATTGCTGCCTTACATCCAGATCGCCCTGCTGTGGAGAACATAAATTATGCTTCAGTTCGGAAATCACATGTACGCATCTTAGTAGTACTACTAGCACCTAACCCTTAAAAATATAAAGCAAAGGAAGAACATACCAAAAGAAGAAGACTTTTGAAGATCAGCATTGTCCATAATTAGCATGCTGGATGTGGATTCATATTTCCACCAAATCCCAGACTTTGGGAAACTAAACATTGCTGCCTTACATCCAGATCGCCCTGCTGTGGAGAACATATATTGTGCTTCAGTTCGGAAATCACATGTACGCGTCTTAGTAGTACTACTAGCAACTAACTCTTAAAAAAATAAAGCAAAGGAAGAATATACCAAAACAAGAAGACTTTTGAAGATCAGCGTTGTCCATAACTAGCATGCTGGATGTGGATTCATATTTCCACCAAATCCCAGACTTTGGGAAACTAAACATTGCTGCCTTACATCCAGATCGCCCTGCTGTGGAGAACATAAAATGTGCATCAGTACGGAAATCACATGTACGCATCTTAGTACTACTACTAGCACCTAACTCTTAAAAAAATAAAGCAAAAGTAGAACATACCAAAAGAAGGAGACTTTTGAGGATCAGCAATGTCCATAATTAGCATGCTGAATGTGGATTCATATTTCCACCAAATCCCAGACTTTGGGAAGCTAAACATTGCTGCCTTACATCCAGATCGCCCTGCTGTGGAGAACATAAATTGTGCTTCAGTTCGCAAATCACATGTACGCGTCTTAGTAGTACTACTAGTACCTAACTCTTAAAAAAATAAAGCAAAAGAAGAACATACCTAAAGAAGAAGACTTTTCAAGATCAGCGTTGTCCATAATTAGCATGCTGGATGTGGATTCATATTTCCACCAAATCCCAAACTTTGGGAAACTAAACATTGCTGCCTTACATCCAGATCGCACTGCTGTGGAGAACATAAATTGTGCTTCAGTTCGGGAATCACATGTACGCGTCTTAGTAGTACTACTAGCACCTAACCCTTAAAGAAGTAAAGCAAAGGAAGAACATACCAAAAGAAGAAGACTTTTGAAGATCAGCGTTGTCCATAGTTAGCATGCTGGATGTGGATTCATATTTCCACCAAATCCCAGACTTTGGGAAACTAATCATAGCTGCCTTACATCCAGATCGCCCTGCTGTGGATAACATAAATTGTGCTTCAGTTCGCAAATCACATGTACGCGTCTTAGTAGTACTACTAGTACCTAACTCTTAAAAAAATAAAGCAAAAGAAGAACATACCTAAAGAAGAAGACTTTTCAAGATCAGCGTTGTCCATAATTAGCATGCTGGATGTGGATTCATATTTCCACCAAATCCCAAACTTTGGGAAACTAAACATTGCTGCCTTACATCCAGATCGCCCTGCTGTGGAGAACATAAATTGTGCTTCAGTTCGGAAATCACATGTACGCGTCTCAGTAGTACTAGTAGCACTTAACTCCTAAAAAGTAAAGCAAAGGAAGAATATACCAAAAGAAGAAGACTTTTGAACATCAGCGTTGTCCATAATTAGCATGCTGGATGTGGATTCATATTTCCACCAAATCCCAGACTTTGGGAAACTAAACATTGCTGCCTTACATCCAGATCGCCTTGCTGTGGAGAACATAATTTGTGCTTCAGTTCAGAAATCACATGTACGCGTCTTAGTAGTACTACTAGTACCTAACCCTAAAAAAAATAAGGCAAAGCAAGAACATACCAAAAGAAGAAGACTTTTGAACATCAGTGTTGTCCATAATTAACATGCTGGATGTGGATTCATATTTCCACCAAATCCCAGACTTTGGGAAACTAAACATTGCTGCCTTACATCCAGATCGCCCTGCTGTGGAGAACATAAATTGTGCTTCAGTTTGGAAATCACATGTACGCGTCTTAGCCATACTACTAGCACCAAACTCTTAAAAAAATAAAGCAAAGGAAGAACATACCAAAAGAAGAAGACTTTTGAAGATCAGCATTGTCCATAATTAGCATGCTGGATGTAGATTCATATTTCCACCAAATCCCAGACTTTGGGAAAGTAAACATTGCTGCCTTACATCCAGATCGCCTTGCTGTGGAGAACATATATTGTGCTTCAGTTCGGAAATCACATGTACGCGTCTTAGTAGTACTACTAGCAACTAACTCTTAAAAAAATAAAGCAAAGGAAGAATATACCACAACAAGAAGACTTTTGAAGATCAGCGTTGTCCATAACTAGCATGCTGGATGTGGATTCATATTTCCACCAAATCCCAGACTTTGGGAAACTAAACATTGCTGCCTTACATCCAGATCGCCCTGCTGTGGAGAACATAAAATGTGCATCAGTACGGAAATCACATGTACGCATCTTAGTACTACTACTAGCACCTAACTCTTAAAAAAATAAAGCAAAAGTAGAACATACCAAAAGAAGGAGTCTTTTGAGGATCAGCAATGTCCATAATTAGCATGCTGAATGTGGATTCATATTTCCACCAAATCCCGGACTTTGGGAAGCTAAACATTGCTGCCTTACATCCAGATCGCCCTGCTGTGGAGAACATAAATTGTGCTTCAGTTCGCAAATCACATGTATGCGTCTTAGTAGTACTACTAGTACCTAACTCTTAAAAAAATAAAGCAAAAGAAGAACATACCTAAAGAAGAAGACTTTTCAAGATCAGCGTTGTCCATAATTAGCATGCTGGATGTGGATTCATATTTCTACCAAATCCCAAACTTTGGGAAACTAAACATTGCTGCCTTACATCCAGATCGCACTGCTGTGGAGAACATAAATTGTGCTTCAGTTCGGGAATCACATGTACGCGTCTTAGTAGTACTACTAGCACCTAAACCTTAAAGAAGTAAAGCAAAGGAAGAACATACCAAAAGAAGAAGACTTTTGAAGATCAGCGTTGTCCATAGTTAGCATGCTGGATGTGGATTCATATTTCCACCAAATCCCAGACTTTGGGAAACTAATCATAGCTGCCTTACATCCAGATCGCCCTGCTGTGGATAACATAAATTGTGCTTCAGTTCTGAAAAAACATGTACGCGCATTAGCCGTACTACTAGCACCTAACTCTTAAAAAAATAAAGCAAAGGAAGAACATACCAAAAAAAGAAGACTTTTGAAGATCAGCGTTGTCCATAATTAGCATGCTGGATGTGGATTCATATTTCCACCAAATCCCAGACTTTGGGAAACTAAACATTGCTGCCTTACATCCAGATCGCCCTGCTTTGGAGAACATAAATTGTGCTTCAGTTCGGAAATCACATGTACGTGTCTTAGTAGTACTAGTAGTACCTAACTCTTAAAAATATAAAGCAAAGGAAGAACGTACCAAAAGAAGAAGACTTTTGAAGATCAGCGTTGTCCATAATTAGCATGCTGGATGTGGATTCACATTTCCACCAAATCCCAGACTTTGGGAAACTAAACATTGCTCCCTTACATACAGATCGCCCTGCTGTGGAGAACATAAATTGTGCTTCAGTTCGGAAATCACATGTACGCGTCTTAGTAGTACTACTAGCACGTAACTCTTAAAAAAATAAAGCAAAGGAAGAACATACCAAAAGAAGGAGACTTTTCAAGATCAACGTTGTCCATAATTAGCATGCTGGATGTGGATTCATATTTCCACCAAATCCTAGACTTTGGGAAACTAAACATTGCTGCCTTACATCCAGATCGCCCTGCTGTGGAGAACATAAATTGTGCTTCAGTTCGGAAATCACATGTACGCGTCTTAGTAGTACTTCTAGCACCTAACTCTTAAAAAAATAAAGCAAAGGAAGAACATACCAAAAGAAAAAGACTTCTCAAGATCAGAGTTGTCCATAATTAGCATGCTGGATGTGGATTCATATTTCCACCAAATCCCAGAATTTGGGAAACTAAACATTGCTGCCTTACATCCAGATCGCCCTGCTGTGGAGAACATAAATTGTGCTTCAGTTCAGAAAAAACATGTACGCGCATTAGCCGTACTACTAGCACCTAACTCTTAAAAAAATATAGCAAAGGAAGAACATACCAAAAGAAGAAGACTTTTGAAGATCAGCATTGTCCATAATTAGCATGCTGGATGTGGATTCATATTTCCACCAAATCCCAGACTTTGGGAAACTAAACATTGCTGCCTTACATCCAGATCGCCCTGCTGTGGAGAACATAAATTTTGCTTCAGTTCGGAAATCACATGTACGCGTCTTAGTACTACTACTAGCACCTAACTCTTAAAAAAATAAAGCAAACGAACAACATACCAAAAGAAGAAGACTTTTGAAGATCAGTGTTGTCCATAATTAGCATGCTGGATGTGGATTCATATTTCCACCAAATCCCAGACTTTGGGAAACTAAACATTGCTGCCTTACATCCAGATCGCCCTGCTGTGGAGAACATATATTGTGCTTCAGTTCGCAAATCACATGTACGCGTCTTAGTACTACTACTAGTACCTAACTCTTAAAAATATAAAGCAAAGGAAGAACATACCAAAAGAAGAAGACTTTTGAACGTCAGCGTTGTCCATAATTAGCATGCTGGATGTGGATTCATATTTCCACCAAATCCCAGACTTTGGGAAACTAAACATTGCTGCCTTACATCCAGATCGCCCTGCTGTGGAGAACATAAATTGTGCTTCAGTTCGGAAATCACATGTACGCGTCTTAGTAGTACTACTAGCAACTAACTCTTAAAAAAATAAAGCAAAGGAAGAATATACCAAAAGAAGAAGACTTTTGAAGATCAGCGTTGTCCATAATTAGCATGCTGGATGTGGATTCATATTTCCACCAAATCCCAGACTTTGGGAAACTAAACATTGCTGCCTGACATTCAGATCGCCCTGCTGTGGAGAACATATATTGTGCTTCAGTTCGGAAATCACATGTACGCGTCTTGGTACTACTACTAGCACCTAACTCTTAAAAAAATAAAGCAGAGGAAGAACATACCAAAAGAAGAAGTCTTTTGAAGATCAGCGTTGTCCATAATTAGCATGCTGGATGTGGATTCATATTGCCACAAATCCCAGACTTTGGGAAACTAAACATTGCTGCCTTACATCCAGATCGACCTGCATTGGAGAACATAAATTGTGCTTCACTTCGGAAATCACATGTACGCGTCTTAGTAGTACTAGTAGTACCTAACTCTTAAAAATATAAAGCAAAGGAAGAACATACCAAAAGAAGAAGACTTTTGAAGATCAGCGTTGTCCATAATTAGCATGCTGGATGTGGATTCACATTTCCACCAAATCCCAGACTTTGGGAAACTAAACATTGCTCCCTTACATACAGATCGCCCTGCTGTGGAGAACATAAATTGTGCTTCAGTTCGGAAATCACATGTACGCGTCTTAGTAGTACTACTAGCACGTAACTCTTAAAAAAATAAAGCAAAGGAAGAACATACCAAAAGAAGGAGACTTTTCAAGATCAACGTTGTCCATAATTAGCATGCTGGATGTGGATTCATATTTCCACCAAATCCTAGACTTTGGGAAACTAAACATTGCTGCCTTACATCCAGATCGCCCTGCTGTGGAGAACATAAATTGTGCTTCAGTTCGGAAATCACATGTACGCGTCTTAGTAGTACTTCTAGCACCTAACTCTTAAAAAAATAAAGCAAAGGAAGAACATACCAAAAGAAAAAGACTTCTCAAGATCAGAGTTGTCCATAATTAGCATGCTGGATGTGGATTCATATTTCCACCAAATCCCAGAATTTGGGAAACTAAACATTGCTGCCTTACATCCAGATCGCCCTGCTGTGGAGAACATAAATTGTGCTTCAGTTCAGAAAAAACATGTACGCGCATTAGCCGTACTACTAGCACCTAACTCTTAAAAAAATATAGCAAAGGAAGAACATACCAAAAGAAGAAGACTTTTGAAGATCAGCATTGTCCATAATTAGCATGCTGGATGTGGATTCATATTTCCACCAAATCCCAGACTTTGGGAAACTAAACATTGCTGCCTTACATCCAGATCGCCCTGCTGTGGAGAACATAAATTTTGCTTCAGTTCGGAAATCACATGTACGCGTCTTAGTACTACTACTAGCACCTAACTCTTAAAAAAATAAAGCAAACGAACAACATACCAAAAGAAGAAGACTTTTGAAGATCAGTGTTGTCCATAATTAGCATGCTGGATGTGGATTCATATTTCCACCAAATCCCAGACTTTGGGAAACTAAACATTGCTGCCTTACATCCAGATCGCCCTGCTGTGGAGAACATATATTGTGCTTCAGTTCGCAAATCACATGTACGCGTCTTAGTACTACTACTAGTACCTAACTCTTAAAAATATAAAGCAAAGGAAGAACATACCAAAAGAAGAAGACTTTTGAACGTCAGCGTTGTCCATAATTAGCATGCTGGATGTGGATTCATATTTCCACCAAATCCCAGACTTTGGGAAACTAAACATTGCTGCCTTACATCCAGATCGCCCTGCTGTGGAGAACATAAATTGTGCTTCAGTTCGGAAATCACATGTACGCGTCTTAGTAGTACTACTAGCAACTAACTCTTAAAAAAATAAAGCAAAGGAAGAATATACCAAAAAAAGAAGACTTTTGAAGATCAGCGTTGTCCATAATTAGCATGCTGGATGTGGATTCATATTTCCACCAAATCCCAGACTTTGGGAAACTAAACATTGCTGCCTGACATTCAGATCGCCCTGCTGTGGAGAACATATATTGTGCTTCAGTTCGGAAATCACATGTACGCGTCTTGGTACTACTACTAGCACCTAACTCTTAAAAAAATAAAGCAGAGGAAGAACATACCAAAAGAAGAAGTCTTTTGAAGATCAGCGTTGTCCATAATTAGCATGCTGGATGTGGATTCATATTGCCACAAATCCCGGACTTTGGGAAACTAAACATTGCTGCCTTACATCCAGATCGACCTGCATTGGAGAACATAAATTGTGCTTCACTTCGGAAATCACATGTACGCGTCTTAGTAGTACTAGTAGTACCTAACTCTTAAAAATATAAAGCAAAGGAAGAACATACCAAAAGAAGAAGACTTTTGAAGATCAGCGTTGTCCATAATTAGCATGATGGATGTGGATTCACATTTCCACCAAATCCCAGACTTTGGGAAACTAAACATTGCTGCCTTATATCCAGATCGCCCTGCTGTGGAACACATAAATTGTGCTTCAGTTCGGAAATCACATGTACGCGTCTTAGTACTACTACTAGCACCTAACTCTTAAAAAAATAAAGCAAAGGAAGAACATACCAAAAGAAGAAGACTTTTGAAAATCAGCGTTGTCCATAATTAGCATGCTGGATATGGATTCATATTTCCACCAAATCCTAGACTTTGGGAAACTAAACATTGCTGCCTTACATCCAGATCGCCCTGCTGTGGAGAACATAAATTGTGCTTCAGTTCGGAAATCACATGTACGCGTCTTAGTACCACTACTAGCACCTAACTCTTAAAAAAATAAAGCAAATGAAGAACATACCAAAAGAAGAAGACTTTTGAAGATCAGCATTGTCCATAATTAGAATGCTGGACGTGGATTCATATTTCCACCAAATCCCAGACTTTGGGAAAATAAACATGGCTGCCTTACATCCAGATCGCCCTGCTGTGGAGAACATAAATTGTGCTTCAGTTCCGAAATGACATGTACGCGTCTTAGTAGTACTACTAGCACCTAACTCTTAAAAAAGTAAAGCAAAAGAAGAACATACCAAACGAAGAAGACTTTTAAAGATCAGCGTTGCCCATAATTAGCATGCTGGATGTGGATTCATATTTCCACCAAATCCCAGACTTTGGGAAACTAATCATAGCTGCCTTACATCCAGGTCGCCCTGCTGTGGAGAACATAAATTGTGCATCAGTTCGGAAATCACATGTACGCATCTTAGTAGTACTACTAGCACCTAACTCTTAAAAAAATAAAGCAAAGAAGAACATACCACAAAAAGGAGACTTTTGAGGATCATCATTGTCCATAATTAGCAAGCTGGATGTGGATTCATATTTCCACCAAATCCCAGACTTTGGGAAACTAAACATTGCTTCCTTACATCCAGATCGCCCTGCCGTGGAGAACATAAATTGTGCTTCAGTTCGGAAATCACATGTACGCGTCTTAGTATTACTACCAGCACCTAACAGTTAAAAAAATAAAGCAAAGGAAGAACATACCAAAAGAAGGAAACCTTTGAAGATCAGCATTGTCCATAATTAGCATGCTGAATGTAGATTCATATTTCCACCAAATCCCAGACTTTGGGAAACTAAACATTGCTGCCTTACATCCAGATCGCCCTGCTGTGGAGAACATAAATTGTGCTTCAGTTCGGAAATCACATGTACGCGTCTTAGTACTACTACTAGTACCTAACTCTTAAAAATATAAAGCAAAGGAAGAACATACCAAAAGAAGAAGACTTTTGAAGATCAGCGTTGTCCATAATTAGCATGCTGGATGTGGATTCATATTTCCACCAAATCCCAGACTTTGGGAAACTAAACATTGCTGCCTTACATCCAGATCGCCCTGCTGTGGAGAACATAAATTGTGCTTCAGTTCGGAAATCACATGTACGCGTCTTAGTAGTACTACTAGCAACTAACTCTTAAAAAAATAAAGCAAAGGAAGAATATACCAAAAGAAGGAGACTTTTGAAGATCAGCGTTGTCCATAATTAGCATGCTGGATGTGGATCCATATTTCCACCAAATCCCAGACTTTGGGAAACTAAACATTGCTGCCTTACATCCAGATCGCCCTGCTGTGGAGAACATAAATTGTGCATCAGTTCGGAAATCACATGTACACATCTTAGTAGTACCACTAGCACCTAACTCTTAAAAAAATAAAGCAAAAGTAGAACATACCAAAAGAAGGAGACTTTTGAGGATCAGCAATTTCCATAATTAGCATGCTGCATGTGGATTCATATTTCCACCAAATCCCAGACTTTGGGAAACAAAATATTGCTGCCTTACTTCCAGATCACCCTGCTGTGGAGAACATAAATTGTGCTTCAGTTCGTAAATCACATGTACGCGTCTTAGTATTACTACTAGCACCTAACAGTTAAAAAAATAAAGCAAAGGAAGAATATACCAAAAGAAGAAGACTTTTGAAGATCAGCGTTGTCCATAATTAGCATGCTGGATGTGGATTCATATTTCCACCAAATCCCAGACTTTGGGAAACTAAACATTGCAGCCTTACATCCAGATCGCCCTGCTGTAGAGAACATAAATTGTGCATCAGTTCGGAAATCACATGTATGCATCTTAGTAGTACTACTAGCACCTAACTCTTAAAAAAATAAAGCAAAAGTAGAACATACCAAAAGAAGGAGACTTTTGAGGATCAGCAATGTCCATAATTAGCATGCTGAATGTGGATTCATATTTCCACCAAATCCCAGACTTTGGGAAACTAAACATTGCTGCCTTACATCCAGATCGCCCTGCTGTGGAGAACATAAATTGTGCTTCAGTTCGGAAATCACATGTACGCGTCTTAGTAGTACTAGTAGTACCTAACTCTTGAAAATATAAAGCAAAGGAAGAACATACCAAAAGAAGAAGACTTTTGAAGATCGGTGTTGTCCATAATTAGCATGCTGGATGTGGATTCACATTTCCACCAAATCCTCGACTTTGGGAAACTAAACAATGCTGCCTTACATCCAGATCGCCCTGCTGTGGAGAACATAAATTGTGCTTCAGTTCGGAAATCACATGTACGCGTCTTAGTAGTACTACTAGCACCTAACTCTTAAAAAAATAAAGCAAAGGAAGAACATACCAAAAGAAGAAGACTTTTCAAGATCAGCGTTGTACACAATTAGCATGCTGGATGTGGATTCATATTTCCACCAATCCCAGACTTTGGGAAACTAAACATTGCTGCCTTACATCCAGATCGCCCTGCTGTGGAGAACATAAATTGTGCTTCAGTTCGGAAATCACATGTACGCGTCTTAGTATTACTACCAGCACCTAACAGTTAAAAAAATAAAGCAAAGGAAGAACATACCAAAAGAAGAAAACTTTTGGAGATCAGCGTTGTCCGTAATTAGCAAGCTGGATGTGGATTCATATTTCCACCAAATCCCAGACTTTGGGAAAATAAACATTGCTGCCTTACATCCAGATCGCCCTGCTGTGGAGAACATAAATTGTGCTTCAGTACGGAAAAAACATGTATGCGCATTAGCCGTACTACTAGCACCTAACACTTACAAAAATAAAGCAAAGGAAGAACATACCAAAAGAAGAAGACTTTTGAAGATCAGCATTGTCCATAATTAGCATGCTGGATGTGGATTCATATTTCCACCAAATCCCAGACTTTGGGAAACTAAACATTGCTGCCTTACATCTAGATCGCCCTGCTCTGGAGAACATAAATTGTGCTTCAGTTCGGAAATCACATGTACGCGTCTTAGTATTACCACCAGCACCTAACAGTTAAAAAAATAAAGCAAAGGAAGAACATACCAAAAGAAGAAAACTTTTGAAGATCAGCGTTGTCCATAATTAGCAAGCTGGATGTGGATTCATATTTCCACCAAATCCCAGACTTTGGGAAACTAAACATTGCTGCCTTACCTCCAGATCACCCTGCTGTGGAGAACATAAAATGTGCTTCAGTTCGGAAATCACATATAAATGTCTTAGTAGTACTACTAGCACCTAACTCTTAAAAAAATAAAGCAAAGGAAGAACATACCAAAAGAAGAAGACTTTTGAAGATCAGCGTTGTCCTTAATTAGCATGCTGGATGTGGATTCATATTTCCACCAAATCCCAGACTTTGGGAAACTAAACATTGCTGCCTTACATCCAGATCGCCCTGCTGTGGAGAAATAAATTGTGCTTCAGTTCGGAAATCACATGCACGTGTCTTAGTATTACTACTAGCACCTAACTCTTAAAAAAATAAAGCAAAGGAAGAACATACCAAAAGAAGAAGACTTTTGAAGATCAGCGTTGTCCTTAATTAACATGCTGGATGTGGATTAGTATTTCCACCAATTCCCAGACTTTGGGAAACTAAACATTGCTGCCTTACATCCAGATCGCCCTGCTGTGGAGAACATTAATGGTGCTTCAGTTCGGAAATCACATGTACGCGTCTTAGTAGTACTACTAGCACCTAACTCTTAAAAAAAATAAAGCAAAGGAAGAACATACCAAAAGAAGGAGACTTTTGAAGATCAGCGTTGTCCATAATTAGCATATGCTGGATGTGGATTCATATTTCCACCAAATCCCAGACTTTGGGAAACTAAACATTGCTGCCTTACATCCAGATCGCCCTGCTGTGGAGAACATAAATTGTGCTTCAGTTCGGAAACCACATGCACGTGTCTTAGTATTACTACTAGCACCTAACCCTTAAAAAAATATAGCAAAGGAAGAACATACCAAAAGAAGAAGACTTTTCAAGATCAGCATTGTCCATAATTAGCATGCTGGATGTGGATTCATATTTCCACCAATCCCAGACTTTGGGAAACTAAACATTGCTGCCTTACATCCAGATCGCCCTGCTGTGGAGAACATAAATTTTGCTTCAGTTCGGAAATCACATCTACGCATCTTAGTACCACTACTAGCACCTAACTCTTAAAAAAATAAAGCAAAGGAAGAACATACCAAAAGAAGAAGACTTTTGAAGATCAGCGTTGTCCATAATTAGCATGCTGGATGTGGATTCATATTTCCACCAAATCCCAGACTTTGGGAAACTAAACATTGCTGCCTTACATCCAGATCGCCCTGCTGTGGAGAAATAAATTGTGCTTCAGTTCGGAAATCGCATGTACGCGTCTTAGTACTACTACTAGTACCTAACTCTTAAAAATATAAAACAAAGGAAGAACATACCAAAAGATGAAGACTTTTGAAGATCAGCGTTGTCCATAATTAGCATGCTGGATGTGGATTCATATTTCCACCAATTCCCAGACTTTGGGAAACTAAACATTGCTGCCTTACATCCAGATCGCCCTGCTGTGGAGAACATTAATTGTGCTTCAGTTCGGAAATCACATGTACGCGTCATAGTAGTACTACTACCACCTAACACTTAAAAAAATAAAGCAAAGGAAGAACACACCAAAAGAAGAAGACTTTTGAAGATCAGCGTTGTCCTTAATTAGCATGCTGGATGTGGATTAGTATTTCCACCAATTCCCAGACTTTGGGAAACTAAACATTGCTGCCTTACATCCAGATCACCCTGCTGTGGAGAACATAAAATGTGCTTCAGTTCGGAAATCACATGTACGCGTCTTAGTAAAACTACTAGCACCTAACTCTTAAAAAAAATAAAGCAAAGGAAGAACATACCAAAAGAAGGAGACTTTTGAAGATCAGCGTTGTCCATAATTAGCATATGCTGGATGTGGATTCATATTTCCACCAAATCCCAGACTTTGGGAAACTAAACATTGCTGCCTTACATCCAGATCGCCCTGCTGTGGAGAACATAAATTGTGCTTCAGTTCGGAAAAAACATGTACGCGCAATAGCCGTACTACTAGCACCTAACTCTTAAAAAAATAAAGCAAAGGAAGAACATACCAAAAGAAGAAGACTTTTGAAGATCAGCATTGTCCATAATTAGCATGCTGGATGTGGATTCATATTTCCACCAAATCCCAGACTTTGGGAAACTAAACATTGCTGCCTTACATCCAGATCGCCCTGCTGTTGAGAACATAAATTGTGCTTCAGTTCGAAAATCACATGTACGTGTCTTAGTATTACTACCAGCACCTAACAGTTAAAAAAATAAAGCAAAGGAAGAACATACTAAAGGAAGAAAACTTTTGAAGATCAGCGTTGTCCTTAATTAGCATGCTGGATGTGGATTCATATTTCCACCAAATCCCAGACTTTGGGAAACTAAACATTGCTGCCTTACATCCAGATCGCCCTGCTGTGGAGAACATAAATTGTGCTTCAGTTCGGAAAAAACATGTATGCGCATTAGCCGTACTACTAGCACCTAACTCTTAAAAAAATAAAGCAAAGGAAGAACATACCAAAAGAAGAAGACTTTTGAAGATCAGCATTGTCCATAATTAGCATGCTGGATGTGGATTCATATTTCCACCAAATCCCAGACTTTGGGAAACTAAACATTGCTGCCTTACATCCAGATCGCCCTGCTGTGGAGAACATAAATTGTGCTTCAGTTCGGAAATCACATGTACGCGTCTTAGTTTTACCACCAGCACCTAACAGTTAAAAAAATAAAGCAAAGGAAGAACATACCAAAAGAAGAAAACTTTTGAAGATCAGCGTTGTCCATAATTAGCATGCTGGATGTGGATTCATATTTCCACCAAATCCCAGCCTTTGGGAAACTAAACATTGCTGCCTTACATCCAGATCGCCCTGCTGTGGAGAACATAAATTGTGCTTCAGTTCGGAAATCACATGCACGTGTCTTAGTATTACTACTAGCACCAAACTCTTAAAAAAATAAAGCAAAGGAAGAACATACCAAAAGAAGAAGACTTTTGAAGATCAGCGTTGTCCTTAATTAGCATGCTGGATGTGGATTAGTATTTCACCAATTACCAGACTTTGGGAAACTAAACATTGCTGCCTTACATCCAGATCGCCCTGCTGTGGAGAACATTAATTGTGCTTCAGTTCGGAAATCACATGTACGCGTCATAGTAGTACTACTACCACCTAACTCTTAAAAAAATAAAGCAAAGGAAGAACACACCAAAAGAAGAAGACTTTTGAAGATCAGCGTTGTCCTTAATTAGCATGCTGGATGTGGATTAGTATTTCCACCAATTCCCAGACTTTGGGAAACAAAACATTGCTGCCTTACATCCAGATCACCCTGCTGTGGAGAACATAAAATGTGCTTCAGTTCGGAAATCACATGTACGCGTCTTAGTAGTACTACTAGCACCTAACTCTTAAAAAAAAATAAAGCAAAGGAAGAACATACCAAAAGAAGGAGACTTTTGAAGATCAGCGTTGTCCATAATTAGCATATGCTGGATGTGGATTCATATTTCCACCAAATCCCAGACTTTGGGAAACTAAACATTGCTGCCTTACATCCAGATCGCCCTGCTGTGGAGAACATAAATTGTGCTTCAGTTCGGAAACCACATGCACGTGTCTTAGTATTACTACTAGCACCTAACCCTTAAAAAAATAAAGCAAAGGAAGAACATACCAAAAGAAGAAGACTTTTCAAGATCAGCATTGTCCATAATTAGCATGCTGGATGTGGATTCATATTTCCACCAAATCCCAGCCTTTGGGAAACTAAACATTGCTGCCTTACATCCAGATCGCCCTGCTGTGGAGAACATAAATTGTGCTTCAGTTCGGAAATCACATGCACGTGTCTTAGTATTACTACTAGCACCAATCTCTTAAAAAAATAAAGCAAAGGAAGAACATACCAAAAGAAGAAGACTTTTGAAGATCAGCGTTGTCCTTAATTAGCATGCTGGATGTGGATTAGTATTTCCACCAATTCCCAGACTTTGGGAAACTAAACATTGCTGCCTTACATCCAGATCGCCCTGCTGTGGAGAACATTAATTGTGCTTCAGTTCGGAAATCACATGTACGCGTCATAGTAGTACTACTACCACCTAACTCTTAAAAAAATAAAGCAAAGGAAGAACACACCAAAAGAAGAAGACTTTTGAAGATCAGCGTTGTCCTTAATTAGCATGCTGGATGTGGATTAGTATTTTCACCAATTCCCAGACTTTGGGAAACTAAACATTGCTGCCTTACATCCAGATCACCCTGCTGTGGAAAACATAAAATGTGCTTCAGTTCGGAAATCACATGTACGCGTCTTAGTAGTACTACTAGCACCTAACTCTTAAAGAAAATAAAGCAAAGGAAGAACATACCAAAAGAAGGAGACTTTTGAAGATCAGCGTTGTCCATAATTAGCATATGCTGGATGTGGATTCATATTTCCACCAAATCCCAGACTTTGGGAAACTAAACATTGCTGCCTTACATCCAGATCGCCCTGCTGTGGAGAACTTAAATTGTGCTTCAGTTCGGAAAAAACACGTACGCGCATTAGCCGTACTACTAGCACCTAACTCTTAAAAAAATAAAGCAAAGGAAGAACATACCAAAAGAAGAAGACTTTTGAAGATCAGCATTGTCCATAATTAGCATGCTGGATGTGGATTCATATTTCCACCAAATCCCAGACTTTGGGAAACTAAACATTGCTGCCTTACATCCAGATCGCCCTGCTGTTGAGAACATAAATTGTGCTTCAGTTCGAAAATCACATGTACGTGTCTTAGTATTACTATCAGTACCTAACAGGTAAAAAAATAAAGCAAAGGAAGAACATACCAAAGGAAGAAAACTTTTGAAGATCAGCGTTCTCCATAATTAGCATGCTGGATGTGGATTCATATTTCCACCAAATCCCAGACTTTGGGAAACTAAACATTGCTGCCTTACATCCAGATCGCCCTGCTGTGGAGAACATAAATTGTGCTTCAGTTCGGAAAAAACATGTATGCGCATTAGCCGTACTACTAGCACCTAACTCTTAAAAAAATAAAGCAAAGGAAGAACATACCAAAAGAAGAAGACTTTTGAAGATCAGCATTGTCCATAATTAGCATGCTGGATGTGGATTCATATTTCCACCAAATCACAGGCTTTGGGAAACTAAACATTGCTGCCTTACATCCAGATCGCCCTGCTGTGGAGAACATAAATTGTGCTTCAGTTCGGAAATCACATGTACGCGTCTTAGTTTTACCACCAGCACATAACAGTTAAAAAAATAAAGCAAAGGAAGAACAAACCAAAAGAAGAAAACTTTTGAAGATCAGCGTTGTCCATAATTAGCATGCTGGATGTGGATTCATATTTCCACCAAATCCCAGCCTTTGGGAAACTAAACATTGCTGCCTTACATCCAGATCGCCCTGCTGTGGAGAACATAAATTGTGCTTCAGTTCGGAAATCACATGCACGTGTCTTAGTATTACTACTAGCACCAAACTCTTAAAAAAATAAAGCAAAGGAAGAACATACCAAAAGAAGAAGACTTTTGAAGATCAGCGTTGTCCTTAATTAGCATGCTGGATGTGGATTAGTATTTCCACCAATTCCCAGACTTTGGGAAACCAAACATTGCTGCCTTACATCCAGATCGCCCTGCTGTGGAGAACATTAATTGTGCTTCAGTTCGGAAATCACATGTACGCGTCATAGTAGTACTACTACCACCTAACTCTTAAAAAAATAAAGCAAAGGAAGAACACACCAAAAGAAGAAGACTTTTGAAGATCAGCGTTGTCCTTAATTAGCATGCTGGATGTGGATTAGTATTTCCACCAATTCCCAGACTTTGGGAAACTAAACATTGCTGCCTTACATCCAGATCACCCTGCTGTGGAGAACATAAAATGTGCTTCAGTTCGGAAATCACATGTACGCGTCTTAGTAGTACTACTAGCACCTAACTCTTAAAAAAAATAAAGCAAAGGAAGAACATACCAAAAGAAGGAGACTTTTGAAGATCAGCGTTGTCCATAATTAGCATATGCTGGATGTGGATTCATATTTCCACCAAATCCCAGACTTTGGGAAACTAAACATTGCTGCCTTACATCCAGATCGCCCTGCTGTGGAGAACATAAATTGTGCTTCAGTTCGGAAACCACATGCACGTGTCTTAGTATTACTACTAGCACCTAACCCTTAAAAAAATAAAGCAAAGGAAGAACATACCAAAAGAAGAAGACTTTTCAAGATCAGCATTGTCCATAATTAGCATGCTGGATGTGGATTCATATTTCCACCAAATCCCAGACTTTGGGAAACTAAACATTGCTGCCTTACATCCAGATCACCCTGCTGTGGAGAACAAAAATTTTGCTTCAGTTTGGAAATCACATGTACGCGTCTTAGTACTACTACTAGCACCTAACTCTTAAAAAAATAAAGCAAAGGAAGAACATACCAAAAGAAGAAGACTTTTGAAGATCAGCGTTGTCCATAATTAGCATGCTGGATGTCGATTCATATTTCCACCAAATCCCAGACTTTGGGAAACTAAACATTGCTGCCTTACATCCAGATCGCCCTGCTGTGGAGAAATAAATTGTGCTTCAGTTCGGAAATCACATGTACGCGTCTTAGTACTACTACTAGTACCTAATTCTTAAAAATATAAAACAAAGGAAGAACATACCAAAAGAAGAAGACTTTTGAAGATCAGCGTTGTCCATAATTAGCATGCTGGATGTGGATTCATATTTCCACCAAATCCCAGACTTTGGGAAAATAAACATTGCTGCCTTACATCCAGATCGCCCTGCTGTGGAGAACATAAATTGTGCTTCAGTTCGGAAATCACATGTACGCGTCTTAGTAGTACTACTAGCACCTAACTCTTAAAAAAATAAAGCAAAGGAAGAACATACCAAAAGGAGAAGTCTTTTGAAGATCAGCGTTGTCCATAATTAGCATGTTGGATGTGGATTCATATTTCCACCAAATCCCAGACTTTGGGAAACTAATCATAGCTGCCTTACATCCAGATCGCCCTGCTGTGGAGAACATAAATTGTGCTTCAGTTCGGAAAAAACATGTACGCGCATTAGCCGTACTACTAGCACCTAACTCTTAAAAAAATAAAGCAAAGGAAGAACATACCAAAAGAAGAAGACTTTTGAAGATCAGCATTGTCCATAATTAGCATGCTGGATGTGGATTCATATTTCCACCAAATCCCAGACTTTGGGAAACTAAACATTGCTGCCTTACATCCAGATCTCCCTGCTGTTGAGAACAAAAATTGTGCTTCAGTTCGAAAATCACATGTACGTGTCTTAGTATTACTACCAGCACCTAACAGTTAAAAAAATAAAGCAAAGGAAGAACATACCAAAAGAAGAAAACTTTTGAAGATCAGCGTTCTCCATAATTAGAATGCTGGATGTGGATTCATATTTCCACCAAATCCCAGACTTTGGGAAACTAAACATTGCTGCCTTACATCCAGATCGCCCTGCTGTGGAGAACATAAATTTTACTTCAGTTCGGAAATCACATGTACGCGTCTTAGTACTCCTACTAGCACCTAACTCTTAAAAAAATAAAGCAAAGGAAGAACATACCAAAAGAAGAAGACTTTTGAAGATCAGCGTTGTCCATAATTAGCATGCTGGATGTGGATTCATATTTCCACCAAATCCCAGACTTTGGGAAACTAAACTTTGCTGCCTTACATCCAGATCGCCCTGCTGTGGAGAACATAAATTGTGCTTCAGTTCGGAAATCACATGTACGCATCTTAGTAGTACTACTAGCACCTAACTCTTAAAAAAATAAAGCAAAAGTAGAACATACCAAAAGAAGGAGACTTTTGAGGATCAGCGTTGTCCTTAATTAGCATGCTGGATGTGGATTCATATTTCCACCAAATCCCAGACTTTGGGAAACTAAACATTGCTGCCTTACATCCAGATCGCCCTGCTGTGGAGAACATAAATTGTGCTTCAGTTCGGAAAAAACATGTACGCGCATTAGCCGTACTACTAGCACCTAACTCTTAAAAAAATAAAGCAAAGGAAGAACATACCAAAAGAAGAAGACTTTTGAAGATCAGCATTGTCCATAATTAGCATGCTGGATGTGGATTCATATTTCCACCAAATCCCAGACTTTGGGAAACTAAACATTGCTGCCTTACATCCAGATCGCCCTGCTGTTGAGATCATAAATTGTGCTTCAGTTCGAAAATCACATGTACGTGTCTTAGTATTACTACCAGCACCTAACAGTTAAAAAAATAAAGCAAAGGAAGAACATACCAAAGGAAGAAAACTTTTGAAGATCAGCGTTCTCCATAATTAGCATGCTGGATGTGGATTCATATTTCCACCAAATCCCAGACTTTGGGAAACTAAACATTGCTGCCTTACATCCAGATCGCCCTGCTGTGGAGAACATAAATTGTGCTTCAGTTCGGAAAAAACATGTATGCGCATTAGCCGTACTACTAGCACCTAACTCTTAAAAAAATAAAGCAAAGGAAGAACATACCAAAAGAAGAAGACTTTTGAAGATCAGCATTGTCCATAATTAGCATGCTGGATGTGGATTCATATTTCCACCAAATCCCAGACTTTGGGAAACTAAACATTGCTGCCTTACATCCAGATCGCCCTGCTGTGGAGAACATAAATTGTGCTTCAGTTCGGAAATCACATGTACGCGTCTTAGTTTTACCACCAGCACCTAACAGTTAAAAAAATAAAGCAAAGGAAGAACATACCAAAAGAAGAAGACTTTTGAAGATCAGCATTGTCCATAATTAGCATGCTGGATGTGGATTCATATTTCCACCAAATCCCAGCCTTTGGGAAACTAAACATTGCTGCCTTACATCCAGATCGCCCTGCTGTGGAGAACATAAATTGTGCTTCAGTTCGGAAATCACATGCACGTGTCTTAGTATTACTACTAGCACCAAACTCTTAAAAAAATAAAGCAAAGGAAGAACATACCAAAAGAAGAAGACTTTTGAAGATCAGCGTTGTCCTTAATTAGCATGCTGGATGTGGATTAGTATTTCCACCAATTCCCAGACTTTGGGAAACTAAACATTGCTGCCTTACATCCAGATCGCCCTGCTGTGGAGAACATTAATTGTGCTTCAGTTCGGAAATCACATGTACGCGTCATAGTAGTACTACCACCACCTAACTCTTAAAAAAATAAAGCAAAGGAAGAACACACCAAAAGAAGAAGACTTTTGAAGATCAGCGTTGTCCTTAATTAGCCTGCTGGATGTGGATTAGTATTTCCACCAATTCCCAGACTTTGGGAAACTAAACATTGCTGCCTTACATCCAGATCACCCTGCTGTGGAGAACATAAAATGTGCTTCAGTTCGGAAATCACATGTACGCGTCTTAGTAGTACTACTAGCACCTAACTCTTAAAAAAAATAAAGCAAAGGAAGAACATACCAAAAGAAGGAGACTTTTGAAGATCAGCGTTGTCCATAATTAGCATATGCTGGATGTGGATTCATATTTCCACCAAATCCCAGACTTTGGGAAACTAAACATTGCTGCCTTACATCCAGATCGCCCTGCTGTTGAGAACATAAATTGTGCTTCAGTTCGGAAAAAACATGTACGCGCATTAGCCGTACTACTAGCACCTAACTCTTAAAAAAATAAAGCAAAGGAAGAACATACCAAAAGAAGAAGACTTTTGAAGATCAGCATTGTCCATAATTAGCATGCTGGATGTGGATTCATATTTCCACCAAATCCCAGACTTTGGGAAACTAAACATTGCTGCCTTACATCCAGATCGCCCTGCTGTGGAGAACATAAATTGTGCTTCAGTTCGGAAATCACATGTACGCGTCTTAGTTTTACCACCAGCACCTAACAGTTAAAAAAATAAAGCAAAGGAAGAACATACCAAAAGAAGAAAACTTTTGAAGATCAGCGTTGTCCATAATTAGCACGCTGGATGTGGATTCATATTTCCACCAAATCCCAGCCTTTGGGAAACTAAACATTGCTGCCTTACATCCAGATCGCCCTGCTGTGGAGAACATAAATTGTGCTTCAGTTCGGAAATCACATGCACGTGTCTTAGTATTACTACTAGCACCAAACTCTTAAAAAAATAAAGCAAAGGAAGAACATACCAAAAGAAGAAGACTTTTGAAGATCAGCGTTGTCCTTAATTAGCATGCTGGATGTGGATTAGTATTTCCACCAATTCCCAGACTTTGGGAAACTAAACATTGCTGCCTTACATCCAGATCACCCTGCTGTGGAGAACATAAAATGTGCTTCAGTTCGGAAATCACATGTACGCGTCTTAGTAGTACTACTAGCACCTAACTCTTAAAAAAAATAAAGCAAAGGAAGAACATACCAAAAGAAGGAGACTTTTGAAGATCAGCGTTGTCCATAATTAGCATATGCTGGATGTGGATTCATATTTCCACCAAATCCCAGACTTTGGGAAACTAAACATTGCTGCCTTACATCCAGATCGCCCTGCTGTGGAGAACATAAATTGTGCTTCAGTTCGGAAACCACATGCACGTGTCTTAGTATTACTACTAGCACCTAACCCTTAAAAAAATAAAGCAAAGGAAGAACATACCAAAAGAAGAAGACTTTTCAAGATCAGCATTGTCCATAATTAGCATGCTGGATGTGGATTCATATTTCCACCAAATCCCAGACTTTGGGAAACTAAACATTGCTGCCTTACATCCAGATCACCCTGCTGTGGAGAACAAAAATTTTGCTTCAGTTTGGAAATCACATGTACGCGTCTTAGTAGTACTACTAGCACCTAACTCTTAAAAAAATAAAGCAAAAGAAGAACATACCAAAAGAAGAAGACTTTTGAAGATCAGCATTGTCCATAATTAGCATGCTGGATGTGGATTCATATTTCCACCAAATCCCAGCCTTTGGGAAACTAAACATTGCTGCCTTACATCCAGATCGCCCTGCTGTGGAGAACATAAATTGTGCTTCAGTTCGGAAATCACATGCACGTGTCTTAGTATTACTACTAGCACCAAACTCTTAAAAAAATAAAGCAAAGGAAGAACATACCAAAAGAAGAAGACTTTTGAAGATCAGCGTTGTCCTTAATTAGCATGCTGGATGTGGATTAGTATTTCCACCAATTCCCAGACTTTGGGAAACTAAACATTGCTGCCTTACATCCAGATCGCCCTGCTGTGGAGAACATTAATTGTGCTTCAGTTCGGAAATCACATGTACGCGTCATAGTAGTACTACTACCACCTAACTCTTAAAAAAATAAAGCAAAGGAAGAACACACCAAAAGAAGAAGACTTTTGAAGATCAGCGTTGTCCTTAATTAGCATGCTGGATGTGGATTAGTATTTCCACCAATTCCCAGACTTTGGGAAACTAAACATTGCTGCCTTACATCCAGATCACCCTGCTGTGGAGAACATAAAATGTGCTTCAGTTCGGAAATCACATGTACGCGTCTTAGTAGTACTACTAGCACCTAACTCTTAAAAAAAATAAAGCAAAGGAAGAACATACCAAAAGAAGGAGACTTTTGAAGATCAGCGTTGTCCATAATTAGCATATGCTGGATGTGGATTCATATTTCCACCAAATCCCAGACTTTGGGAAACTAAACATTGCTGCCTTACATCCAGATCGCCCTGCTGTTGAGAACATAAATTGTGCTTCAGTTCGGAAAAAACATGTACGCGCATTAGCCGTACTACTAGCACCTAACTCTTAAAAAAATAAAGCAAAGGAAGAACATACCAAAAGAAGAAGACTTTTGAAGATCAGCATTGTCCATAATTAGCATGCTGGATGTGGATTCATATTTCCACCAAATCCCAGACTTTGGGAAACTAAACATTGCTGCCTTACATCCAGATCGCCCTGCTGTGGAGAACATAAATTGTGCTTCAGTTCGGAAATCACATGTACGCGTCTTAGTTTTACCACCAGCACCTAACAGTTAAAAAAATAAAGCAAAGGAAGAACATACCAAAAGAAGAAAACTTTTGAAGATCAGCGTTGTCCATAATTAGCACGCTGGATGTGGATTCATATTTCCACCAAATCCCAGCCTTTGGGAAACTAAACATTGCTGCCTTACATCCAGATCGCCCTGCTGTGGAGAACATAAATTGTGCTTCAGTTCGGAAATCACATGCACGTGTCTTAGTATTACTACTAGCACCAAACTCTTAAAAAAATAAAGCAAAGGAAGAACATACCAAAAGAAGAAGACTTTTGAAGATCAGCGTTGTCCTTAATTAGCATGCTGGATGTGGATTAGTATTTCCACCAATTCCCAGACTTTGGGAAACTAAACATTGCTGCCTTACATCCAGATCGCCCTGCTGTGGAGAACATTAATTGTGCTTCAGTTCGGAAATCACATGTACGCGTCATAGTAGTACTACTACCACCTAACTCTTAAAAAAATAAAGCAAAGGAAGAACACACCAAAAGAAGAAGACTTTTGAAGATCAGCGTTGTCCTTAATTAGCATGCTGGATGTGGATTAGTATTTCCACCAATTCCCAGACTTTGGGAAACTAAACATTGCTGCCTTACATCCAGATCACCCTGCTGTGGAGAACATAAAATGTGCTTCAGTTCGGAAATCACATGTACGCGTCTTAGTAGTACTACTAGCACCTAACTCTTAAAAAAAATAAAGCAAAGGAAGAACATACCAAAAGAAGGAGACTTTTGAAGATCAGCGTTGTCCATAATTAGCATATGCTGGATGTGGATTCATATTTCCACCAAATCCCAGACTTTGGGAAACTAAACATTGCTGCCTTACATCCAGATCGCCCTGCTGTGGAGAACATAAATTGTGCTTCAGTTCGGAAACCACATGCACGTGTCTTAGTATTACTACTAGCACCTAACTCTTAAAAAAATAAAGCAAAGGAAGAACATACCAAAAGAAGAAGACTTTTCAAGATCAGCATTGTCCATAATTAGCATGCTGGATGTGGATTCATATTTCCACCAAATCCCAGACTTTGGGAAACTAAACATTGCTGCCTTACATCCAGATCACCCTGCTGTGGAGAACAAAAATTTTGCTTCAGTTTGGAAATCACATGTACGCGTCTTAGTACTACTACTAGCACCTAACTCTTAAAAAAATAAAGCAAAGGAAGAACATACCAAAAGAAGAAGACTTTTGAAGATCAGCGTTGTCCATAATTAGCATGCTGGATGTCGATTCATATTTCCACCAAATCCCAGACTTTGGGAAACTAAACATTGCTGCCTTACATCCAGATCGCCCTGCTGTGGAGAAATAAATTGTGCTTCAGTTCGGAAATCACATGTACGCGTCTTAGTACTACTACTAGTACCTAACTCTTAAAAATATAAAACAAAGGAAGAACATACCAAAAGAAGAAGACTTTTGAAGATCAGCGTTGTCCATAATTAGCATGCTGGATGTGGATTCATATTTCCACCAAATCCCAGACTTTGGGAAAATAAACATTGCTGCCTTACATCCAGATCGCCCTGCTGTGGAGAACATAAATTGTGCTTCAGTTCGGAAATCACATGTACGCGTCTTAGTAGTACTACTAGCACCTAACTCTTAAAAAAATAAAGCAAAGGAAGAACATACCAAAAGGAGAAGTCTTTTGAAGATCAGCGTTGTCCATAATTAGCATGTTGGATGTGGATTCATATTTCCACCAAATCCCAGACTTTGGGAAACTAATCATAGCTGCCTTACATCCAGATCGCCCTGCTGTGGAGAACATAAATTGTGCTTCAGTTCGGAAAAAACATGTACGCGCATTAGCCGTACTACTAGCACCTAACTCTTAAAAAAATAAAGCAAAGGAAGAACATACCAAAAGAAGAAGACTTTTGAAGATCAGCATTGTCCATAATTAGCATGCTGGATGTGGATTCATATTTCCACCAAATCCCAGACTTTGGGAAACAAAACATTGCTGCCTTACATCCAGATCGCCCTGCTGTTGAGAACAAAAATTGTGCTTCAGTTCGAAAATCACATGTACGTGTCTTAGTATTACTACCAGCACCTAACAGTTAAAAAAATAAAGCAAAGGAAGAACATACCAAAAGAAGAAAACTTTTGAAGATCAGTGTTCTCCATAATTAGAATGCTGGATGTGGATTCATATTTCCACCAAATCCCAGACTTTGGGAAACTAAACATTGCTGCCTTACATCCAGATCGCCCTGCTGTGCAGAACATAAATTTTACTTCAGTTCGGAAATCACATGTACGCGTCTTAGTACTCCTACTAGCACCTAACTCTTAAAAAAATAAAGCAAAGGAAGAACATACCAAAAGAAAAAGACTTCTCAAGATCAGCGTTGTCCATAATTAGCATGCTGGATGTGGATTCATATTTCCACCAAATCCCAGACTTTGGGAAACTAAACATTGCTGCCTTACATCCAGATCGCCCTGCTGTGGAGAACATAAATTGTGCTTCAGTTCGGAAATCACATGTACGCGTCCTAGTAGTACTACTAGCACCTAACCCTTAAAAGAATAAAGCAAAGGAAGATCATACCAAAAGAAGAAGACTTTTCAAGATCAGCGTTGTCCATAATTAGCATGCTGGATGTGGATTCATATTTCCACGAAATCCCAGACTTTGGGAAACTAAACATTGCTGCCTTATATGCAGATCGCCCTGCTGTGGAGAACATAAATTGTGCTTCAGTTCGGAAATCACATGTACGCGTCTTAGTAGTACTACTAGCAACTAACTCTTAAAAAAATAAAGCAAAGGAAGAATATACCAAAAGAAGAAGACTTTTGAAGATCAGCGTTGTCCATAATTAGCATGCTGGATGTGGATTCATATTTCCACCAAATCCCAGACTTTGGGAAACTAAACATTGCTGCCTTACATCAAGATCGCCATGCTGTGGAGAACATAAATTGTGCATCAGTTCGGAAATCACATGTACGCGTCTTAGTAGTACTACTAGCACCTAACTCTTAAAAAAATAAAGCAAAAGTAGAACATACCAAAAGAAGGAGACTTTTGAGGATCAGCGTTGTCCATAATTAGCATGCTGGATGTGGATTCATATTTCCACCAAATCCCAGACTTTGGGAAACTAAACATTGCTGCCTTACATCCAGATCGCCCTACTGTGGAGAACATAAATTGTGCTTCAGTTCGGAAATCACATGTACGCGTCTTAGTATTACTACTAGCACCTAACAGTTAAAAAAATAAAGCAAAGGAAGAACATACCAAAAGAAGAAGACTTTTGAAGATCAGCGTTGTCCTTAATTAGCATGCTGGATGTGGATTCATATTTCCACCAAATCCCAGACTTTGGGAAACTAAACATTGCTGCCTTACATCCAGATCGCCCTGCTGTGGAGAACATAAATTGTGCTTCAGTTCGGAAATCACATGCACGTGTCTTAGTATTACTACTAGCACCTAACTCTTAAAAAAATAAAGCAAAGGAAGAACATACCAAAAGAAGATGACTTTTGAAGATCAGCGTTGTCCTTAATTAGCATGCTGGATGTGGATTAGTATTTCCACCAATTCCCAGACTTTGGGAAACTAAACATTGCTGCCTTACATCCAGATCGCCCTGCTGTGGAGAACATAAATTGTGCTTCAGTTCGGAAATCACATGTACGCATCTTAGTACTACTACTAGCACCTAACTCTTAAAAAAATAAAGCAAAGGAAGAACATACCAAAAGAAGAAGACTTTTGAAGATCAGCGTTGTCCATAATTAGCATGCTGGATGTGGATTCATATTTCCACCAAATCCCAGACTTTGGGAAACTAAACATTGCTGCCTTACATCCAGATCGCCCTGCTGTGGAGAACATAAATTGTGCTTCAGTTCGGAAATCACATGTACTCGTCTTAGTTGTACTACTAGCACTTAACTCTTAAAAAAATAAAGCAAAGGAAGAACATACCAAAAGAAGAAGACTTTTCAAGATCAGCGTTGTCCATAATTAGCATGCTGGATGTGGATTCATATTTCCACCAAATCCCAGACTTTGGGAAACTAAACATTGCTGCCTTACATCCAGATCGCCCTGCTGTGGAGAACATAAATTGTGCTTCAGTTCGGAAATCACATGTACGCGTCTTAGTAGTACTTCTAGCACCTAACTCTTAAAAAAATAAAGCAAAGGAAGAACATACCAAAAGAAGAAGACTTTTTAGGATCAGTGTTGTCCATAATTATCATGCTGGATGTGGATTCATATTTCCACCAAATCCCAGACTTTGGGAAACTAAACATTGCTGCCTTACATCCAGATCGCCCTGCTGTGGAGAAAATAAATTGTGCTTCAGTTCGGAAATCACATGTACTCGTCTCAGTACTACTACTAGCACCTAACTCTTAAAAAAATAAAGCACAGGAAGAACATACCAAAAGAAGAAGACTTTTCAAGATCAGCGTTGTCCATAATTAGCATGCTGGATGTGGATTCATATTTCCACCAAATCCCAGACTTTGGGAAACAAAACATTGCTGCCTTACATCCAGATCGCCCTGCTGTTGAGAACATAAATTGTGCTTCAGTTCGAACATCACATGTACGTGTCTTAGTATTACTACCAGCACCTAACAGTTAAAAAAATAAAGCAAAGGAAGAACATACCAAAAGAAGAAAACTTTTGAAGATCAGCGTTCTCCATAATTAGCATGCTGGATGTGGGTTCATATTTCCACCAAATCCCAGACTTTGGGAAACTAAACATTGCTGCCTTACATCCAGATCGCCCAGCTGTGGAGAACATAAATTGTGCTTCAGTTCGGAAATCACATGTACGCATCTTAGTAGTACTACTAGCACCTAACTCTTAAACAAATAAAGCAAAAGTAGAACATACCAAAAGAAGGAGACTTTTGAGGATCAGCGTTGTCCATAATTAGCATGCTGGATGTGGATTCATATTTCCACCGAATCCCAGACTTTGGGAAACTAAACATTGCTGCCTTACATCCAGATCGCCCTGCTGTGGAGAACATAAATTGTGCTTCAGTTCGGAAATCACATGTACGCGTCCTACTAGTACTACTACCACCTAACCCTTAAAAGAATAAAGCAAAAGAAGAACATACCAAAAGAAGAAGACTTTTCAAGATCAGCGTTGTCCATTATTAGCATGCTGGATGTGGATTCATATTTCCACCAAATCCCAGACTTTGGGAAACTAAACATTGCTGCCTTACATGCAGATCGCCCTGCTGTGGAGAACATAAATTGTGCTTCAGTTCGGAAATCACATGTACGCGTCTTAGTAGTACTACTAGCAACTAACTCTTAAAAAAATAAAGCAAAGGAAGAATATACCAAAAGAAGAAGACTTTTGAAGATCAGCGTTGTCCATAATTAGCATGCTGGATGTGGATTCATATTTCCACCAAATCCCAGACTTTGGGAAACTAAACATTGCTGCATTACATCCAGATCGCCATGCTGTGGAGAACATAAATTGTGCATCAGTTCGGAAATCACATGTACGCATCTTAGTAGTACTACTAGCACCTAACTCTTAAAAAAATAAAGCAAAAGTAGAACATACCAAAAGAAGGAGACTTTTGAGGATCAGCGTTGTCCATAATTAGCATGCTGGATGTGGATTCATATTTCCACCAAATCCCAGACTTTGGGAAACTAAACATTGCTGCCTTACATCCAGATCGCCTTACTGTGGAGAACATAAATTGTGCTTCAGTTCGGAAATCACATGTACGCGTCTTAGTATTACTACTAGCAACTAACAGTTAAAAAAATAAAGCAAATTAAGAACATACCAAAAGAAGAAGACTTTTGAAGATCAGCTTTGCCCATAATTAGCATGCTGGATGTGGATTCATATTTCCACCAAATCCCAGACTTTGGGAAACTAAACATTGCTGCCTTACATCCAGATCGCCCTGCTGTGGAGAACATAAATTGTGCTTCAGTTCGGAAATAACATGTACGCATCTTAGTAGTACTACTAGCACCTAACTCTTAAAAAAATAAGGCAAAGGAAAAACATACCAAAAGAAGAAGACTTTTGATGATCAGCATTGTCCATAATTAGCATGCTGGATGTGGATTCATATTTCCACCAAATCCCAGACTTTGGGAAACTAAACATTGCTGCCTTACATCCAGATCGCCCTGCTGTGGAGAACATAAATTGTTCTTCAGTTTGGAAATCACATGTACGCGTCTTAGTAGTACTACTAGCACCTAACTCTTAAAAAAATAAAGCAAAGGAAGAACATACCAAAAGAAGAAGACTTTTGAAGATCAGCGTTGTCCATAATTAGCATGCTGGATGTGGATTCATATTTCCACCAAATCCCAGACTTTGGGAAAATAAACATTGCTGCCTTACATCCAGATCGCCCTGCTGTGGAGAACGTAAATTGTGCTTCAGTTCGGAAATCACATGTACGCGTCTTAGTACTACTACTAGCACCTAACTCTTAAAAAAATAAAGCAAAGGAAGAACATACCAAAAGAAGAAGACTTTTCAAGATCAGCATTGTCCATAATTAGCATGCTGGATGTGGATTCATATTTCCACCAAATCCCAGACTTTGGGAAACTAAACATTGCAGCCTTACATCCAGATCGCCCTGCTGTGGAGAACATAAATTGTGCTTCAGTTCGGAAATCACATGTACGCGTCTTAGTACTACTACTAGCACCTAACTCTTAAAAAAATAAAGCAAAGGAAGAACATACCAAAAGAAGAAGACTTCTGAAGATCAGCGTTGTCCATAATTAGCATGCTGGATGTGGATTCATATTTCCACCAAATCCCAGACTTTGGGAAACTAAACATTGCTGCCTTACATCCAGATCGCCCTGCTGTGGAGAACATAAATTGTGCTTCAGTTCGGAAATCACATGTAAGCGTCTTAGTAGTACTACTAGCACCTAACTCTTAAAAAAATAAAGCAAAGCTAGAACATACCAAAAGAAGAAGACTTTTGAAGATCAGCTTTGTCCATAATTAGCATGCTGGATGTGGATTCATATTTCCACCAAATCCCAGACTTTGGGAAACTAAACATTGCTGCCTTACATCCAGATCACCCTGCTGTGGAGAACATAAATTGTGCTTCAGATCAGAAATCACATGTACTCGTCTTAGTACTACTACTAGCACCTAACTCTTAAAAAAATAAAGCAAAGGAGGAACATACCAAAAGAAGAAGACTTTTCAAGATCAGCGTTGTCCATAATTAGCATGCTGGATGTGGATTCATATTTCCACCAAATCCCAGACTTTGGGAAACTAAACATTGCTGCCTTACATCCAGATCGCCTTGCTGTGGAGAACATAAATTGTGCTTCAGTTCGGAAATCACATGTACGCATCTTAGTAGTACTACTAGCACCTAACTCTTAAACAAATAAAGCAAAAGTAGAACATACCAAAAGAAGGAGACTTTTGAGGATCAGCGTTGTCCATAATTAGCATGCTGGATGTGGATTCATATTTCCACCAAATCCCAGACTTTGGGAAACTAAACATTGCTGCCTTACATCCAGATCGCCCTGCTGTGGAGAACATAAATTGTGCTTCAGTTAGGAAATCACATGTACGCGTCTTAGTAGTACTTCTAACACCTAACTCTTAAAAAAATAAAGCAAAGGAAGAACATACCAAAAGAAGAAGACTTTTGAAGATCAGTGTTGTCCATAATTATCATGCTGGATGTGGATTCATATTTCCACCAAATCCCAGACTTTGGGAAACTAAACATTGCTGCCTTACATCCAGATCGCCCTGCTGTGGAGAACATAAATTGTGCTTCAGTTCGGAAATCACATGTACGCGTCTTAGTAGTACTACTAGCACCTAACACTTAAAAAAAAAAAGCAAAGGAAGAACATACCAAAAGAAAAAGACTTCTCAAGATCAGAGTTGTCCATAATTAGCATGCTGGATGTGGATGCATATTTCCACCAAATCCCAGACTTTGGGAAACTAAACATTGCTGCCTTACATCCAGATCGCCCTGCTGTGGAGAACATAAATTGTGCTTCAGTTCGGAAATCACATGTACGCGTCCTAGTAGTACTACTAGCACCTAACCCTTAACAGAATAAAGCAGAGGAAGAACATACCAAAAGAAGAAGACTTTTCAAGATCAGCGTTGTCCATAATTAGCATGCTGGATGTGGATTCATATTTCCACCAAATCCCAGACTTTGGGAAACTAAACATTGCTGCCTTACATGCAGATCGCCCTGCTGTGGAGAACATAAATTATGCTTCAGTTCGGAAATCACATGTACGCGTCTTAGTAGTACTACTAGCAACTAACTCTTAAAAAAATAAAGCAAAGGAAGAATATACCAAAAGAAGAAGACTTTTGAAGATCAGCGTTGTCCATAATTAGCATGCTGGATGTGGATTCATATTTCCACGAAATCCCAGACTTTGGGAAACTAAACATTGCTGCCTTACATCCAGATCGCCCTGCTGTGGAGAACATAAATTGTGCTTCAGTTCGGAAATCACAGGTACGCATCTTAGTACTACTACTAGCACCTAACTCTTAAAAAAATAAAGCAAAGGAAGAACATACCAAAAGAAGAAGACTTTTCAAGATCAGCGTTGTCCATAATTAGCATGCTGGATGTGGATTCATATTTCCACCAAATCCCAGACTTTGGGAAACTAAACATTGCTGCCTTACATCCAGATCGCCCTGCTGTGGAGAACATAAATTGTGCTTCAGTTCGGAAATCACATGTACGCGTCTTAGTAGTACTACTAGCACCTAACTCTTAAAAAAATAAAGCAAAGGAAGAACATACCAAAAGAAGAAGACTTTTGAAGATCAGCGTTGTCCACAATTAGCATGCTGGATGTGGATTCATATTTCCACCAAATCCCAGACTTTGGGAAACTAAACATTGCTGCCTTACATCCAGATCGCCCTGCTGTGGAGAACATAAATTGTGTTTCAGTTCGGAAATCACATGTACTCGTCTTAGTTGTACTACTAGCACCTAACTCTTAAAAAAATAAAGCAAAGGAAGAACATACCAAAAGAAGAAGCCTTTTCAAGATCAGCGTTGTCCATAATTAGCATGCTGGATGTGGATTCATATTTCCACCAAATCCCAGACTTTGGGAAACTAAACATTGCTGCCTTACATCCAGATCGCCCTGCTGTGGAGAACATAAATTGTGCTTCAGTTCGGAAATCACATGTACGCGTCTTAGTAGTACTTCTAGCACCTAACTCTTAAAAAAATAAAGCAAAGGAAGAACATACCAAAAGAAGAAGACTTTTGAGGATCAGTGTTGTCCATAATTATCATGCTGGATGTGGATTCATATTTCCACCAAATCCCAGACTTTGGGAAACTAAACATTGCTGCCTTACATCCAGATCGCCCTGCTGTGGAGAACATAAATTGTGCTTCAGTTCGGAAATCACATGTACTCGTCTCAGTACTACTACTAGCACCTAACTCTTAAAAAAATAAAGCAAAGGAAGAACATACCAAATGAAGAAGACTTTTCAAGATCAGCGTTGACCATAATTAGCATGCTGGATGTGGATTCATATTTCCACCAAATCCCAGACTTTGGGAAAATAAACATTGCTGCCTTATATCCAGATCGCCCTGCTGTGGAGAACATAAATTGTGCTTCAGTTCGGAAATCACATGTACGCGTCTTAGTAGTACTACTAGCACCTAACTCTTAAAAAAATAAAGCAAAGGAAGAACATACCAAAAGACGAAGACTTTTCAAGATCAGCGTTGTCCATAATTAGCATGCTGGATGTGGATTCATATTTCCACCAAATCCCAGACTTTGGGAAACTAAACATTGCTGCCTTACATCCAGATCGCCCTGCTGTGGAGAACATAAATTGTGCTTCAGTTCGGAAATCACATGTACGCGTCTTAGTAGTACTACTAGCACCTAACACTTAAAAAAATAAAGCAAAGGAAGAACATACCAAAAGAAAAAGACTTCTCAAGATCAGAGTTGTCCATAATTAGCATGCTGGATGTGGATGCATATTTCCACCAAATCCTAGACTTTGGGAAACTAAACATTGCTGCCTTACATCCAGATCGCCCTGCTGTGGAGAACATAAATTGAGCTTCAGTTCGGAAATCACATGTACGCGTCTTAGTAGTATTACTAGCACCTCACTCTTAAAAAAATTAAGCAAAGGAAGAACATACCAAAAGAAGAAGACTTTTCAACATCAGCGTTGTCCATAATTAACATGCTGGATGTGGATTCATATTTCCACCAAATCCCAGACTTTGGGAAACTAAACATTGCTGCCTTACATCCAGATCGCCCTGCTGTGGAGAACATAAATTGTGTTTCAGTTCGGAAATCACCTGTACGCGTCTTAGTAGTACTACTAGCACCAAACTCTTAAAAAAATAAAGCAAAGGAAGAACATACCAAAAGAAGAAGGCTTTTCAACATCAGCGTTGTCCATAATTAGCATGCTGGATGTGGATTCATATTTCCACGAAATCCCAGACTTTGGGAAACTAAACATTGCTGCCTTACATCCAGATCGCCCTGCTGTGGAGAACATAAATTGTGCTTCAGTTCGGAAATCACATGTACGCATCTTAGTACTACTACTAGCACCTAACTCTTAAAAAAATAAAGCAAAGGAAGAACATACCAAAAGAAGAAGACTTTTGAAGATCAGCGTTGTCCATAATTAGCATGCTGGATGTGGATTCATATTTCCACGAAATCCCAGACTTTGGGAAACTAAACATTGCTGCCTTACATCCAGATCGCCCTGCTGTGGAGAACATAAATTGTGCTTCAGTTCGGAAATCACATGTACTCGTCTTAGTACAACTACTAGCACTTAACTCTTAAAAAAATAAAGCAAAGGAAGAACATACCAAAAGAAAAAGACTTCTCAAGATCAGAGATGTCCATAATTATCATGCTGGATGTGGATGCATATTTCCACCAAATCCCAGACTTTGGGAAACTAAACATTGCTGCCTTACATCCAGATCGCCCTGCTGTGGAGAACATAAATTGTGCTTCAGTTCGGAAATCACATGTACGCGTCCTAGTAGTACTACTAGCACCTAACCCTTAAAAGAATAAAGCAAAGGAAGAACATACCAAAAGAAGAAGACTTTTCAAGATCAGTGTTGTCCATAATTAGCATACTGGATGTGGATTCATATTTCCACCAAATCCCAGACTTTGGGAAACTAAACATTGCTGCCTTACATGCAGATCACCCTGCTGTGGAGAACATAAATTGTGCTTCAGTTCGGAAATCACCTGTACGCATCTTAGGAGTACTACTAGCAAATAACTCTTAAAATAATAAAGCAAAGGAAGAATATACCAAAAGAAGAAGACTTTTGAAGATCAGCGTTGTCCATAATTAGCATGCTGGATGTGGATTCATATTTCCACCAAATCCCAGACTTTGGGAAACTAAACATTGCTGCCTTACATCCAGATCGCCCTGAGTGGAGAACATAAATTGTGCTTCAGTTCGGAAAGCACATGTACGCGTCTTAGTAGTACTACTAGCACCTAACTCTTAAAAAAATAAAGCAAAGGAAGAACATACCAAAAGAAGAAGACTTTTCAAGATCAGCGTTGTCCATAATTAGCATGCTGGATGTGGATTCATATTTACACCAAATCCCAGACTTTGGGAAACTAAACATTGCTGCCTTACATCCAGATCGCCCTGAGTGGAGAACATAAATTGTGCTTCAGTTCGGAAATCACATGTACGCGTCTTAGTAGTACTACTAGCACCTAACACTTAAAAAAAAAAAGCAAAGGAAGAACATACCAAAAGAAAAAGACTTCTCAAGATCAGAGTTGTCCATAATTAGCATGCTGGATGTGGATGCATATTTCCACCAAATCCCAGACTTTGGGACACTAAACATTGCTGCCTTACATCCAGATCGCCCTGCTGTGGAGAACATAAATTGTGCTTCAGTTCGGAAATCACATGTACGCGTCCTAGTAGTACTACTAGCACCTAACCCTTAACAGAATAAAGCAAAGGAAGAACATACCAAAAGAAGAAGACTTTTCAAGATCAGCGTTGTCCATAATTAGCATGCTGGATGTGGATTCATATTTCCACCAAATCCCAGACTTTGGGAAACTAAACATTGCTGCCTTACATGCAGATCGCCCTGCTGTGGAGAACATAAATTATGCTTCAGTTCGGATATCACATGTACGCGTCTTAGTAGTACTACTAGCAACTAACTCTTAAAAAAATAAAGCAAAGGAAGAGTATACCAAAAGAAGAAGACTTTTGAAGATCAGCGTTGTCCATAATTAGCACGCTGGATGTGGATTCATATTTCCACGAAATCCCAGACTTTGGGAAACTAAACATTGCTGCCTTACATCCAGATCGCCCTGCTGTGGAGAACATAAATTGTGCTTCAGTTCGGAAATCACAGGTACGCATCTTAGTACTACTATTAGCACCTAACTCTTAAAAAAATAAAGCAAAGGAAGAACATACCAAAAGAAGAAGACTTTTCAAGATCAGCGTTGTCCATAATTAGCATGCTGGATGTGGATTCATATTTCCACCAAATCCCAGACTTTGGTAAACTAAACATTGCTGCCTTACATCCAGATCGCCCTGCTGTGGAGAACATAAATTGTGCTTCAGTTCGGAAATCACATGTACGCGTCTTAGTAGTACTACTAGCACCTAACTCTTAAAAAAATAAAGCAAAGGAAGAACATACCAAAAGAAGAAGACTTTTGAAGATCAGCGTTGTCCATAATTAGCATGCTGGATGTGGATTCATATTTCCACCAAATCCCAGACTTTGGGAAACTAAACATTGCTGCCTTACATCCAGATCGCCCTGCTGTGGAGAACATAAATTGTGTTTCAGTTCGGAAATCACATGTACTCGTCTTAGTTGTACTACTAGCACCTAACTCTTAAAAAAATAACGCAAAGGAAGAACATACCAAAAGAAGAAGACTTTTCAAGATCAGCGTTGTCTATAATTAGCATGCTGGATGTGGATTCATATTTCCACCAAATCCCAGACTTTGGGAAACTAAACATTGCTGCCTTACATCCAGATCGCCCTGCTGTGGAGAACATAAATTATGCTTCAGTTCGGAAATCACATGTACGCGTCTTAGTAGTACTACTAGCAACTAACTCTTAAAAAAATAAAGCAAAGGAAGAGTATACCAAAAGAAGAAGACTTTTGAAGATCAGCGTTGTCCATAATTAGCACGCTGGATGTGGATTCATATTTCCACGAAATCCCAGACTTTGGGAAACTAAACATTGCTGCCTTACATCCAGATCGCCCTGCTGTGGAGAACATAAATTGTGCTTCAGTTCGGAAATCACAGGTACGCATCTTAGTACTACTATTAGCACCTAACTCTTAAAAAAATAAAGCAAAGGAAGAACATACCAAAAGAAGAAGACTTTTCAAGATCAGCGTTGTCCATAATTAGCATGCTGGATGTGGATTCATATTTCCACCAAATCCCAGACTTTGGTAAACTAAACATTGCTGCCTTACATCCAGATCGCCCTGCTGTGGAGAACATAAATTGTGCTTCAGTTCGGAAATCACATGTACGCGTCTTAGTAGTACTACTAGCACCTAACTCTTAAAAAAATAAAGCAAAGGAAGAACATACCAAAAGAAGAAGACTTTTGAAGATCAGCGTTGTCCATAATTAGCATGCTGGATGTGGATTCATATTTCCACCAAATCCCAGACTTTGGGAAACTAAACATTGCTGCCTTACATCCAGATCGCCCTGCTGTGGAGAACATAAATTGTGCTTCAGTTCGGAAATCACATGTACGCGTCTTAGTAGTACTACTAGCACCTAACACTTAAAAAAATAAAGCAAAGGAGGAACATACCAAAAGAAAAAGACTTCTCAAGATCAGAGTTGTCCATAATTAGCATGCTGGATGTGGATGCATATTTCCACCAAATCCCAGACTTTGGGAAACTAAACATTGCTGCCTTACATCCAGATCGCCCTGCTGTGGAGAACATAAATTGTGCTTCAGTTCGGAAATCACATGTACGCGTCTTAGTAGTACTACTAGCACCTCACTCTTAAAAAAATTAAGCAAAGGAAGAACATACCAAAAGAAGAAGACTTTTCAACATCAGCGTTGTCCATAATTAACATGCTGGATGTGGATTCATATTTCCACCAAATCCCAGACTTTGGGAAACTAAACATTGCTGCCTTACATGCAGATCGCCCTACTGTGGAGAACATAAATTGTGTTTCAGTTCGGAAATCACCTGTACGCGTCTTAGTAGTACTACTAGCACCAAACTCTTAAAAAAATAAAGCAAAGGAAGAACATACCAAAAGAAGAAGGCTTTTCAACATCAGCGTTGTCCATAATTAGCATGCTGGATGTGGATTCATATTTCCACGAAATCCCAGACTTTGGGAAACTAAACATTGCTGCCTTACATCCAGATCGCCCTGCTGTGGAGAACATAAATTGTGCTTCAGTTCGGAAATCACATGTACGCATCTTAGTACTACTACTAGCACCTAACTCTTAAAAAAATAAAGCAAAGGAAGAACATACCAAAAGAAGAAGACTTTTGAAGATCAGCGTTGTCCATAATTAGCATGCTGGATGTGGATTCATATTTCCACGAAATACCATACTTTGGGAAACTAAACATTGCTGCCTTACATCCAGATCGCCCTGCTGTGGAGAACATAAATTGTGCTTCAGTTCGGAAATCACATGTACTCGTCTTAGTACAACTACTAGCACTTAACTCTTAAAAAAATAAAGCAAAGGAAGAACATACCAAAAGAAAAAGACTTCTCAAGATCAGAGATGTCCATAATTATCATGCTGGATGTGGATGCATATTTCCACCAAATCCCAGACTTTGGGAAACTAAACATTGCTGCCTTACATCCAGATCGCCCTGCTGTGGAGAACATAAATTGTGCTTCAGTTCGGAAAAAACATGTACGCGCATTAGCCGTACTACTAGCACCTAACTCTTAAAAAAATAAAGCAAAGGAAGAACATACCAAAAGAAGAAGACTTTTGAAGATCAGCGTTGTCCATAATTAGCATACTGGATGTGGATTCATATTTCCACCAAATCCCAGACTTTGGGAAACTAAACATTGCTGCCTTACATGCAGATCGCCCTGCTGTGGAGAACATAAATTGTGCTTCAGTTCGGAAATCACATGTACGCATCTTAGGAGTACTACTAGCAAATAACTCTTAAAAAAATAAAGCAAAGGAAGAATATACCAAAAGAAGAAGACTTTTGAAGATCAGCGTTGTCCATAATTAGCATGCTGGATGTGGATTCATATTTCCACCAAATCCCAGACTTTGGAAAACTAAACATTGCTGCCTTACATCCAGATCGCCCAGCTGTGGAGAACATAAATTGTGCTTCAGTTCGGACATCACATGTACGCGTCTTAGTAGTACTACTAGCACCAAACTCTTAAAAAAATAAAGCAAAGGAAGAACATACCAGAAGAAGAAGACTTTTCAAGATCAGCGTTGTCCATAATTAGCATGCTGGATGTGGATTCATATTTCCACCAAATGCCAGACTTTGGGAAACTAAACATTGCTGCCTTACATCCAGATCGCCCTGCTGTGGAGAACATAAATTGTGCTTCAGTTCGGAAATCACATGTACGCGTCTTAGTAGTACTACTAGCACCTAACTCTTAAAAAAATAAAGCAAAGGAAGAACATACCAAAAGAAGAAGACTTTTCAAGATCAGCGTTGTCCATAATTAGCATGCTGGATGTGGATTCATATTTCCACCAAATCCCAGACTTTGGGAAACTAAACATTGCTGCCTTACATCCAGATCGCCCTGCTGTGGAGAACATAAATTGTGCTTCAGTTCGGAAATCACATGTACTCGTCTTAGTACTACCACTAGCACCTAACTTTTAAAAAAAATAAAGCAAAGGAAGAACATACCAAAAGAAGAAGACTTTTCAAAATCAGCATTGTCCATAATTAGCATGCTGGATGTGGATTCATATTTCCACCAAATCCCAGACTTTGGGAAACTAAACATTGCTGCCTTACATCCAGATCGCCCTGCTGTGGAGAACATAAATTGTGCTTCAGTTCGGAAATCACATGTACGCGTCTTAGTACTACTACTAGCACCTAACTCTTAAAAAAATAAAGCAAAGGAAGAACATACCAAAAGAAGAAGACTTTTCAAGATCAGCGTTGTTCATAATTAGCATGCTGGATGTGGATTCATATTTCCACCAAATCCCAGACTTTGGGAAACTAAACATTGCTGCCTTACAAACAGATCGCCCTGCTGTGGAGAACATAAATTGTGCTTCAGTTCGGAAATCACATGTACGCGTCTTAGTACTACTACTAGCACCTAACTCTTAAAAAAATAAAGCAAAGGGAGAACATACCAAAAGAAGAAGACTTTTCAAGATCAGCGTTCTCCATAATTAGCATGCTGGATGTGGGTTCATATTTCCACCAAATCCCAGACTTTGGGAAACTAAACATTGCTGCCTTACATCCAGATTGCCCTGCTGTGGAGAACATAAATTTTGCTTCAGTTCGGAAATCACATGTACGCGTCTTAGTAGTACTACTAGCACCTCACTCTTAAAAAAATTAAGCAAATAAGAACATACCAAAAGAAGAAGACTTTTCAACATCAGCGTTGTCCATAATTAACATGCTGGATGTGGATTCATATTTCCACCAAATCCCAGACTTTGGGAAACTAAACATTGCTGCCTTACATCCAGATCGCCCTGCTGTGGAGAACATAAATTGTGTTTCAGTTCGGAAATCACCTGTACGCGTCTTAGTAGTACTACTAGCACCAAACTCTTAAAAAAATAAAGCAAAGGAAGAACATACCAAAAGAAGAAGGCTTTTCAACATCAGCGTTGTCCATAATTAGCATGCTGGATGTGGATTCATATTTCCACGAAATCCCAGACTTTGGGAAACTAAACATTGCTGCTTTACATCCAGATCGCCCTGCTGTGGAGAACATAAATTGTGCTTCAGTTCGGAAATCACATGTACGCATCTTAGTACTACTACTAGCACCTAACTCTTAAAAAAATAAAGCAAAGGAAGAACATACCAAAAGAAGAAGACTTTTGAAGATCAGCGTTGTCCATAATTAGCATGCTGGATGTGGATTCATATTTCCACGAAATCCCAGACTTTGGGAAACTAAACATTGCTGCCTTACATCCAGATCGCCCTGCTGTGGAGAACATAAATTGTGCTTCAGTTCGGAAATCACATGTACTCGTCTTAGTACAACTACTAGCACTTAACTCTTAAAAAAATAAAGCAAAGGAAGAACATACCAAAAGAAAAAGACTTCTCAAGATCAGAGATGTCCATAATTATCATGCTGGATGTGGATGCATATTTCCACCAAATCCCAGACTTTGGGAAACTAAACATTGCTGCCTTACATCCAGATCGCCCTGCTGTGGAGAACATAAATTGTGCTTCAGTTCGGAAAAAACATGTACGCGCATTAGCCGTACTACTAGCACCTAACTCTTAAAAAAATAAAGCAAAGGAAGAACATACCAAAAGAAGAAGACTTTTGAAGATCAGCGTTGTCCATAATTAGCATACTGGATGTGGATTCATATTTCCACCAAATCCCAGACTTTGGGAAACTAAACATTGCTGCCTTACATGCAGATCGCCCTGCTGTGGAGAACATAAATTTTGCTTCAGTTCGGAAATCACATGTACGCATCTTAGGAGTACTACTAGCAAATAACTCTTAAAAAAATAAAGCAAAGGAAGAATATACCAAAAGAAGAAGACTTTTGAAGATCAGCGTTGTCCATAATTAGCATGCTGGATGTGGATTCATATTTCCACCAAATCCCAGACTTTGGAAAACTAAACATTGCTGCCTTACATCCAGATCGCCCTGCTGTGGAGAACATAAATTGTGCTTCAGTTCGGACATCACATGTACGCGTCTTAGTAGTACTACTAGCACCAAACTCTTAAAAAAATAAAGCAAAGGAAGAACATACCAGAAGAAGAAGACTTTTCAAGATCAGCGTTGTCCATAATTAGCATGCTGGATGTGGATTCATATTTCCACCAAATCCCAGACTTTGGGAAACTAAACATTGCTGCCTTACATCCAGATCGCCCTGCTGTGGAGAACATAAATTGTGCTTCAGTTCGGAAATCACATGTACGCATCTTAGTACTACTACTAGCACCTAACTCTTAAAACAATAAAGCAAAGGAAGAACATACCAAAAGAAGAAGACTTTTGAAGATCAGCATTGTCCATAATTAGCATGCTGGATGTGGATTCATATTTCCACCAAATCCCAGACTTTGGGAAACTAAACATTGCTGCCTTACATCCAGATCGCCCTGCTGTGGAGAACATAAATTGTGCTTCAGTTCGGAAATCACATGTACGCGTCTTAGTAGTACTACTAGCACCTAACTCTTAAAAAAATAAAGCAAAGGAAGAACATACCAAAAGAAGAAGACTTTTCAAGATCAGCGTTGTCCATAATTAGCATGCTTGATGTGGATTCATATTTCCACCAAATCCCAGACTTTGGGAAACTAAACATTGCTGCCTTACATCCAGATCGCCCTGCTGTGGAGAACATAAATTGTGCTTCAGTTCGGAAATCACATGTACTCGTCTTAGTACTACCACTAGCACCTAACTTTTAAAAAAATAAAGCAAAGGAAGAACATACCAAAAGAAGAAGACTTTTCAAAATCAGCATTGTCCATAATTAGCATGCTGGATGTGGATTCATATTTCCACCAAATCCCAGACTTTGGGAAACTAAACATTGCTGCCTTACATCCAGATCGCCCTGCTGTGGAGAACATAAATTGTGCTTCAGTTCAGAAATCACATGTACGCGTCTTAGTACTACTACTAGCACCTAACTCTTAAAAAAATAAAGCAAAGGAAGAACATACCAAAAGAAGAAGACTTTTCAAGATCAGCGTTGTTCATAATTAGCATGCTGGATGTGGATTCATATTTCCACCAAATCCCAGACTTTGGGAAACTAAACATTGCTGCCTTACATCCAGATCGCCCTGCTGTGGAGAACATAAATTGTGCTTCAGTTCGGAAATCACATGTACGCGTCTTAGTACTACTACTAGCACCTAACTCTTAAAAAAATAAAGCAAAGGGAGAACATACCAAAAGAAGAAGACTTTTCAAGATCAGCGTTCTCCATAATTAGCATGCTGGATGTGGGTTCATATTTCCACCAAATCCCAGACTTTGGGAAACTAAACATTGCTGCCTTACATCCAGATTGCCCTGCTGTGGAGAACATAAATTTTGCTTCAGTTCGGAAATCACATGTACGCGTCTTAGTAGTACTACTAGCACCTAACTCTTAAAAAAATAAAGCAAAGGAAGAACATACCAAAAGAAGAAGACTTTTGAAGATCAGCGTTGTCCATAATTAGCATGCTGTTTGTGGATTCATATTTCCACCAAATCCCAGACTTTGGGAAACTAAACATTGCTACCTTACATCCAGATCGCCCTGCTGTGGAGAACATAAATTGTGCTTCAGTTCGGAAATCACATGTACGCGTCCTAGTAGTACTACTAGCATCTAACTCTTAAAAAAATAAAGCAAAGGAAGAACATACCAAAAGAAGAAGACTTTACAAGATCAGCGTTGTCCATAATTAGCATGCTGGATGTGGATTCATATTTCCACCACATCTCATACTTTGGGAAACTAAACATTGCTGCCTTACATCCAGATTGCCATGCTGTGGAGAACATAAATTGTGCTTCAGTTCGGAAATCACCTGTACGCGTCTTAGTAGTACTACTAGCACCTAACTCTTAAAAATATAAAGCAAAGGAAGAACATACCAAAAGAAGAAGACTTTTGAAGATCAGCTTTGTCCATAATTAGCATGCTGGATGTGGATTCATATTTCCACCAAATCCCAGACTTTGGGAAACTAAACATTGCTGCCTTACATCCAGATCGCCCTGCTGTGGAGAACATAAATTGTGCTTCAGTTCGGAAAAAACATGTACGCGCATTAGCCGTACTACTAGCAACTAACTCTTAAAAAAATAAAGCAAAGGAAGAACATACCAAAAGAAGAAGACTTTTGAAGTTCAGCGTTGTACATAATTAGCATGCTGGATGTGGATTCATATTTCCACCAAATCCCAGACTTTGGGAAACTAAACATTGCTGTCTTACATCCAGATCGCCCTGCTGTGGAGAACAAAAATTGTGCTTCAGTTCGGAAATCACATGTACGCGTCCTAGTAGTACTACTAGCACCTAACTCTTAAAAGAATAAAGCAAAGGAAGAACATACCAAAAGAAGAAGACTTTTGAAGATCAGCGTTGTCCATAATTAGCATGCTGGATGTGGATTCATATTTCCACCAAATCCCAGACTTTGGGAAACTAAACATTGCTGCCTTACATCCAGATCGCCGTGCTGTGGAGAACATAAATTGTGCTTCAGTTCGCAAATCACATGTACGCGGCTTACTAGTACTACTAGCACCAAACTCTTAAAAAAATAAAGCAAAGGAAGAATATACCAAAAGAAGAAGACTTTTGAAGTACAGCGTTGTCCATAATTAGCATGCTGGATGTGGATTCATATTTCCACCAAATCCCAGACTTTGGGAAACTAAACATTGCTGCCTTACATCCAGATCGCCTTGCTGTGGAGAACATAAATTGTGCTTCAGTTCGGAAATCACATGTACGCGTCTTAGTAGTACTACTAGTACCTAACTCTAAAAAATATAAAGCAAAGGAAGAACATACCAAAAGAAGAAGACTTTTGAAGATCAGTGTTGTCCATAATTAGCATGCTGGATGTGGATTCATATTTCCACCAAATCCCAGACTTTGGGAAACTAAACATTGCTGCCTTACATCCAGATCACCCTGCTGTGGAGAACATAAATTGTGCTATAGTTCGGAAATCACATGTACGCGTCTTAGTAGTACTACTAGCACCTAACTCTTAAAAAAATAAAGCAAAGGAAGAACATACCAAAAGAAGAAGACTTTTGAAGATCATCGTTGTCCATAATTAGCATGCTGGATGTGGATTCATATTTTTACCAAATCCCAGACTCTGCGAAACTAAACATTGCTGCCTTACATCCAGATCGCCCTGCTGTGGGGAACATAAATTGTGCTTCAATTCGGAAATCACGATTACGCGTCTTAGTAGTACTACTAGCACCTAACCCTTAAAAAATAAAGCATAGGAAGAACATACCAAAAGAAGAAGACTTTTGAAGATCAGCGTTGTCCATAATTAGCATGCTGGATGTGGATTCATATTTTTACCAAATCCCAGACTTTGGGAAACTAAACATTGCTGCCTTACATCCAGATCGCCCTGCTGTGGAGAACATAAATTGTGCTTCAGTTCGGAAATCACATGTACGCGTCTTAGTAGTACTACTAGTACCTAACTCTTAAAATTATAAAGCAAAGGAAGAACATACCAAAAGAAGAAGACTTTTGAAGATCAGCTTTGTCCATAATTAGCATGCTGGATGTGGATTCATATTTCCACCAAATCCCAGACTTTGGGAAACTAAACACTGCTGCCTTACATCCAGATCGCCCTGCTGTGGAGAACATAAATTGTGCTTCAGTTCGGAAATCACATGTACGCGTCTTAGTAGTACTAGTAGTAGCTAACTCTTAAAAATATAAAGCAAAGGAAGAACATACCAAAAGAAGAAGACTTTTGAAGATCAGCGTTGTCCATAATTAGCATGCTGGATGTGGATTCACATTTCCACCAAATCCTAGACTTTGGGAAACTAAACATTGCTGCCTTACATCCAGATCGCCCTGCTGTGGAGAACATAAATTGTGCTTCAGTTCGGAAATCACATGTACGCATCTTAGTACTACTACTAGCACCTAACTCTTAAAAAAAAAAAGCAAAGGAAGAACATACCAAAAGAAGAAGACTTTTCAAGATCAGCGTTGTCCATAATTAGCATGCTGGATGTGGATTCATATTTCCACCAATCCCAGACTTTGGGAAATTAAACATTGCTGCCTTACATCCGGATCGCCCTGCTGTGGAGAACATAAATTGTGCTTCAGTTCGGAAATCACATGTACGCGTCCTAGTAGTACTACTAGCACCTAACTCTTAAAAAAATAAAGCAAACGAAGAACATACCAAAAGAAGAAGACTTTACAAGATCAGCGTAGTCCATAATTAGCATGCTGGATGTGGATTCATATTTCCACCAAATCTCATACTTTGGGAAACTAAACATTGCTGCCTTACATCCAGATCGCCCTGCTGTGGAGAACATAAATTGTGCTTCAGTTCGGAAATCACATTTACTCGTCTTAGTAGTACTACTAGCACCTAACTCTTAAAAAAATAAAGCAAAGGAAGAACATACCAAAAGAAGAAGACTTTTGAAGATCAGCGTTGTCCATAATTAGCATGCTGGATGTGGATTCATATTTCCACCAAATCCCAGACTTTGGGAAACTAAACATTGCTGCCTTACATCCAGATCGCCCTGCTGTGGGGAACATAAATTGTGCTTCAGTTCGGAAATCACATGTACGCGTCTTAGTAGTACTACTAGTACCTAACTCCTAAAAATATAAAGCAAAGGAAGAACATACCAAAAGAAGAAGACTTTTGAAGATCAGCTTTGTCCATAATTAGCATGCTGGATGTGGATTCATATTTCCACCAAATCCCAGACTTTGGGAAACTAAACATTGCTGCCTTACATCCAGATCGCCCTGCTGTGGAGAACATAAATTGTGCTTCAGTTCGGAAATCACATGTACGCGTCTTAGTAGTACTACTAGCACCTAACTCTTAAAAAAATAAAGCAAAGGAAGAACATACCAAAGGAGGAAGACTTTTGAAGATCAGCGTTGTCCATAATTAGCATGCTGGATGTGGATTCATATTTCCACCAAATCCCAGACTTTGGGAAACTAAACATTGCTGCCTTACATCCAGATCGCCCTGCTGTGGAGAACATAAATTGTGCTTCAGTTCGGAAATCACATGTACGCGGCTTACTAGTACTACTAGCACCAAACTCTTAAAAAAATAAAGCAAAGGAAGAATATACCAAAAGAAGAAGACTTTTGAAGATCAGCGTTGTCCATAATTAGCATGCTGGATGTGGATTCATATTTCCACCAAATCCCAGACTTTGGGAAACTAAACATTGCTGCCTTACATCCAGATCGCCCTGCTGTGGAGAACATAAATTGTGCTTCAGTTCGGAAAAAACATGTACGCGTCTTAGTAGTACTACTAGCACCAAGCTCTTAAAAAAATAAAGCAAAGGAAGAACATACCAAAAGAAGAAGACTTTTCAAGATCAGCGTTGTCCATAATTAGCATGCTGGATGTGGATTCATATTTCCACCAAATCCCAGACTTTGGGAAACTAAACATTGCTGCCTTACATCCAGATCGCCCTGCTGTGGAGAACATAAATTGTGCTTCAGTTCGGAAATCACATGTACTCGTCTTAGTACTACTACTAGCACCTAACTCTTAAAAAAATAAAGCAAAGGAAGAACATACCAAAAGAAGAAGAGTTTTCAAGATCAGCGTTGTCCATAATTAGCATGCTGGATGTGGATTCATATTTCCACCAAATCCCAGACTTTGGGAAATTAAACATTGCTGCCTTACATCCAGATCGCCTTGCTGTGGAGAACATAAATTGTGCTTCAGTTCGGAAATCACATGTACGCGTCTTAGTACTACTACTAGTACCTAACTCTAACAAATATAAAGCAAAGGAAGAACATACCAAAAGAAGAAGAATTTTGAAGATCAGCGTTGTCCATAATTAGCATGCTGGATGTGGATTCATATTTCCACCAAATCCCAGACTTTGGGAAACTAAACATTGCTGCCTTACATCCAGATCGCCCTGCTGTGGAGAACATAAATTGTGCTTCAGTTCGCAAATCACATGTACGCGGCTTAGTAGTACTACTAGCACCTAACTCTTAAAAAAATAAAGCAAAGGAAGAACATACCAAAAGAAGAAGACTTTTGAAGATCGTCGTTGTCCATAATTAGCATGCTGGATGTGGATTCATATTTTTACCAAATCCCAGACTTTGGGAAACTAAACATTGCTGCCTTATATCCAGATCGCCCTGCTGTGGGGAACATAAATTGTGCTTCAATTCGGAAATCACATGTACGCGTCTTAGTAGTACTACTAGCACCTAACCCTTAAAAAAATAAAGCAAAGGAAGAACATACCAAAAGAAGAAGACTTTTCAAGATCAGCGTTGTCCATAATTAGCATGCTGGATGTGGATTCATATTTCCACCAAATCCCAGACTTTGGGAAACTAAACATTGCTGCCTTACATCCAGATCGCCCTGCTGAGGAGAACATATATTGTGCTTCAGTTCGGAAATCACATGTACGCGTCTTAGTACTACTACTTGCACCTAACACTTAAAAAAAAAAAAGCAAAGGAAGAACATACCAAAAGAAGAAGACTTTTGAAGATCAGCGTTGTCCATAATTAGCATGCTGGATGTGGATTCATATTTCCACCAAATCCCAGACTTTGGGAAACTAAACATTGCCGCCTTACATCCATATCGCCCTGCTGTGGAGAACATAAATTGTGCTTCAGTTCGGAAATCACATGTACGCGTCTTAGTAGTACTACTAGCACCTAACTCTTAAAAAAATAAAGCAAAGGAAGAACATACCAAAGGAGGAAGACTTTTGAAGATCAGCGTTGTCCATAATTAGCATGCTGGATGTGGATTCATATTTCCACCAAATCCCAGACTTTGGGAAACTAAACATTGCTGCCTTACATCCAGATCGCCCTGTTGTAGAGAACATAAATTGTGCTTCAGTTCGGAAAAAACATGTACGCGCATTAGCCGTACTACTAGCACCTAACTCTTAAAAAAATAAAGCAAAGGAAGAACATACCAAAAGAAGAAGACTTTTCAAGACCAGCATTGTCCATAATTAGCATGCTGGATGTGGATTCATATTTCCACCAAATCCCAGACTTTGGGAAACTAAACATTGCTGCCTTACATCCAGATCGCCCTGCTGTGGAGAACATAAATTGTGCTTCAGTTCGGAAATCACATGTACGCGTCTTAGTACTACTACTAGCACCTAACTCTTAAAAAAATAAAGCAAAGGAAGTACATACCAAAAGAAGAAGACTTTTCAAGATCAGCGTTGTCCATACTTAGCATGCTGGATGTGGATTCATGTTTCCACCAAATCCCAGACTTTGGGAAACTAAACATTGCTGCCTTACATCCAGATCGCCCTGCTGAGGAGAACATAAATTGTGCTTCAGTTCGGAAATCACATGTACGCGTCTTAGTACTACTACTTGCACCTAACTCTTAAAAAAATAAAGCAAAGGAAGAACATACCAAAAGAAGAAGACTTTTGAACATCAGCGTTGTCCATAATTAGCATGCTGGATGTGGATTCATATTTCCACCAAATCCCAGACTTTGGGAAACTAAACATTGCTGCCTTACATCCAGATCGCCCTGCTGTGGAGAATATAAATTGGGCTTCAGTTCGGAAAACACATGTACGCGTCTTAGTACTACTACTAGCACTTAACTCTTAAAAAAATAAAGGAAACGAAGAACATAACAAAAGAAGAAGACTTTTGAAGATCAGCGTTGTCCATAATTAGCTTGCTGGATGTGGATTCATATTTCCACCAAATCCCAGACTTTGGGAAACTAAACATTGCTGCCTTACATCCAGATCGCCCTGCTGTGGAGAACATAAATTGTGCTTCAGTTCAGAAATCACATGTACCCGTCTTAGCCGTACTACTAGCACCTAACTCTTAAAAAAATAAAGCAAAGGAAGAACATACCAAAAGAAGAAGACTTTTCAAGATCAGCGTTGTCCATAATTAGCATGCTGGATGTGGATTCATATTTCCACCAAATCCCAGACTTTGGGAAATTAAACATTGCTGCCTTACATCCAGATCGCCTTGCTGTGGAGAACATAAATTGTGCTTCAGTTCGGAAATCACATGTACGCGTCTTAGTACTACTACTAGTACCTAACTCTAACAAATATAAAGCAAAGGAAGAACATACCAAAAGAAGAAGACTTTTGAAGATCAGCGTTGTCCATAATTAGCATGCTGGATGTGGATTCATATTTCCACCAAATCCCAGACTATGGGAAACTAAACATTGCTGCCTTACATCCAGATCGCCCTGCTGTGGAGAACATAAATTGTGCTTCAGTTCGGAAATCACATGTACGTGTCTTAGTAGTACTACTAGCACCTAACTCTTAAAAAAATAAAGCAAAGGAAGAACATACCAAAAGAAGAAGACTTTTCAAGATCGTCGTTGTCCATAATTAGCATGCTGGATGTGGATTCATATTTTTACCAAATCCCAGACTTTGGGAAACTAAACATTGCTGCCTTATATCCAGATCGCCCTGCTGTGGGGAACATAAATTGTGCTTCAATTCGGAAATCACATGTACGCGTCTTAGTAGTACTACTAGCACCTAACCCTTAAAAAAATAAAGCAAAGGAAGAACATACCAAAAGAAGAAGACTTTTCAAGATCAGCGTTGTCCATAATTAGCATGCTGGATGTGGATTCATATTTCCACCAAATCCCAGACTTTGGGAAACTAAACATTGCTGCCTTACATCCAGATCGCCCTGCTGAGGGGAACATATATTGTGCTTCAGTTCGGAAATCACATGTACGCGTCTTAGTACTACTACTTGCACCTAACACTTAAAAAAAAAAAGCAAAGGAAGAACATACCAAAAGAAGAAGACTTTTCAAGATCAGCGTTGTCCATAATTAGCATGCTGGATGTGGATTCATATTTCCACCAAATCCCAGACTTTGGGAAACTAAACATTGCCGCCTTACATCCATATCGCCCTGCTGTGGAGAACATAAATTGTGCTTCAGTTCGGAAATCACATGTACGCGTCTTAGTAGTACTACTAGCACCTAACTCTTAAAAAAATAAAGCAAAGGAAGAACATACCAAAGGAGGAAGACTTTTGAAGATCAGCGTTGTCCATAATTAGCATGCTGGATGTGGATTCATATTTCCACCAAATCCCAGACTTTGGGAAACTAAACATTGCTGCCTTACATCCAGATCGCCCTGTTGTAGAGAACATAAATTGTGCTTCAGTTCGGAAAAAACATGTACGCGCATTAGCCGTACTACTAGCACCTAACTCTTAAAAAAATAAAGCAAAGGAAGAACATACCAAAAGAAGAAGACTTTTCAAGACCAGCATTGTCCATAATTAGCATGCTGGATGTGGATTCATATTTCCACCAAATCCCAGACTTTGGGAAACTAAACATTGCTGCCTTACATCCAGATCGCCCTGCTGTGGAGAACATAAATTGTGCTTCAGTTCGGAAATCACATGTACGCGTCTTAGTACTACTACTAGCACCTAACTCTTAAAAAAATAAAGCAAAGGAAGTACATACCAAAAGAAGAAGACTTTTCAAGATCAGCGTTGTCCATAATTAGCATGCTGGATGTGGATTCATGTTTCCACCAAATCCCAGACTTTGGGAAACTAAACATTGCTGCCTTACATCCAGATCGCCCTGCTGAGGAGAACATAAATTGTGCTTCAGTTCGGAAATCACATGTACGCGTCTTAGTACTACTACTTGCACCTAACTCTTAAAAAAATAAAGCAAAGGAAGAACATACCAAAAGAAGAAGACTTTTGAACATCAGCGTTGTCCATAATTAGCATGCTGGATGTGGATTCATATTTCCACCAAATCCCAGACTTTGGGAAACTAAACATTGCTGCCTTACATCCAGATCGCCCTGCTGTGGAGAATATAAATTGGGCTTCAGTTCGGAAAACACATGTACGCGTTTTAGTACTACTACTAGCACTTAACTCTTAAAAAAATAAAGGAATCGAAGAACATAACGAAAGAAGAAGACTTTTGAAGATCAGCGTTGTCCATAATTAGCTTGCTGGATGTGGATTCATATTTCCACCAAATCCCAGACTTTGGGAAACTAAACATTGCTGCCTTACATCCAGATCGCCCTGCTGTGGAGAACATAAATTGTGCTTCAGTTCAGAAATCACATGTACCCGTCTTAGCCGTACTACTAGCACCTAACTCTTAAAAAAATAAAGCAAAGGAAGAACATACCAAAAGAAGAAGACTTTTGAAGATCAGTGTTGTCCATAATTAGCATGCTGGATGTGGATTCATATTTCCACTAAATCCCAGACTTTGGGAAACTAAATGTTGCTGCCATACATCCAGATCGCACTGCTGTGGAGAACATAAATTGTGCTTCAGTTCGGAAAAAACATGTACGCGCATTAGCCGTACAACTAGCACCTAACTCTTAAAAAAATAAAGCAAAGGAAGAACATACCAAAAGAAGAAGACTTTTGAAGATCTGCGTTGCCGATAATTAGCATGCTGGATGTGGATTCATATTTCCACCAAATCCCAAGACTTTGGGAAACTAAACATTGCTGCCTTACATCCAGATCGCCCTGCTGAGGAGAACATATATTGTGCTTCAGTTCGGAAATCACATGTACGCGTCTTAGTACTACTACTTGCAACTAACTCTTAAAAAAAAAAAGCAAAGGAAGAACATACCAAAAGAAGAAGACTTTTGAAGATCAGCGTTGTCCATAATTAGCATGCTGGATGTGGATTCATATTTCCACCAAATCCCAGACTTTGGGAAACTAAACATTGCCGCCTTACATCCATATCGCCCTGCTGTGGAGAACATAAATTGTGCTTCAGTTCGGAAACCACATGTACGCGTCTTAGTAGTACTACTAGCACCTAACTCTTAAAAAAATAAAGCAAAGGAAGAACATACCAAAGGAGGAAGACTTTTGAAGATCAGCGTTGTCCATAATTAGCATGCTGGATGTGGATTCATATTTCCACCAAATCCCAGACTTTGGGAAACTAAACATTGCTGCCTTACATCCAGATCGCCCTGTTGTAGAGAACATAAATTGTGCTTCAGTTCGGAAAAAACATGTACGCGCATTAGCCGTACTACTAGCACCTAACTCTTAAAAAAATAAAGCAAAGGAAGAATATACCAAAGGAGGAAGACTTTTGAAGATCAGCGTTGTCCATAATTAGCATGCTGGATGTGGATTCATATTTCCACCAAATCCCAGAATTTGGGAAACTAAACATTGCTGCCTTACATCCAGATCGCCCTGTTGTAGAGAACATAAATTGTGCTTCAGTTCGGAAAAAACATGTACGCGCATTAGCCGTACTACTAGCACCTAACTCTTAAAAAAATAAAGCAAAGGAAGAACATACCAAAAGAAGAAGACTTTTCAAGACCAGCATTGTCCATAATTAGCATGCTGGATGTGGATTCATATTTCCACCAAATCCCAGACTTTGGGAAACTAAACATTGCTGCCTTACATCCAGATCGCCCTGCTGTGGAGAACATAAATTGTGCTTCAGTTCGGAAATCACATGTACGTGTCTCAGTAGTATTACTAGCACTTAACTCTTAAAAGTAAAGCAAAGGAAGAACATACCTAAAGAAGAAAACTTTTGAACATCACCGTTGTCCATAATTAGCATGCTGGATGTGGATTTATATTTCCACCAAATCCCAGACTTTGGGAAACTAAACATTGCTGCCTTACATCCAGATCGCCCTGCTGTGGAGAACATAAATTGTGCTTCAGTTCGGAAATCACATGTACGCATCTTAGTACTACTACTAGCACCTAACTCTTAAAAAAATAAAGCAAAGGAAGAACATACCAAAAGAAGAAGACTTTTGAAGATCAGCGTTGTCCATAATTAGCATGCTGGATGTGGATTCATATTTCCACCAAATCCCAGACTTTGGGAAACTAAACATTGCTGCCTTACATCCAGATCGCCCTGCTGTGGAGAACATAAATTGTGCTTCAGTTCGGAAATCACATGTACGCGTCTTAGTAGTACTACTAGCACCTAACTCTTAAAAAAATAAAGCAAAGGAAGAACATACCAAAAGAAGAAGACTTTTCAAGATCAGCGTTGTCCATAATTAGCATGCTGGATGTGGATTCATATTTCCACCAAATCCCAGACTTTGGGAAACTAAACATTGCTGCCTTACATCCAGATCGCCCTGCTGTGGAGAACATAAATTGTGCTTCAGTTCGGAAATCACATGTACTCGTCTTAGTACTACCACTAGCACCTAACTTTTAAAAAAATAAAGCAAAGGAAGAACATACCAAAAGAAGAAGACTTTTCAAAATCAGCATTGTCCATAATTAGCATGCTGGATGTGGATTCATATTTCCACCAAATCCCAGATTTTGGGAAACTAAACATTGCTGCCTTACATCCAGATCGCCCTGCTGTGGAGAACATAAATTGTGCTTCAGTTCGGAAATCACATGTACGCGTCTTAGTACTACTACTAGCACCTAACTCTTAAAAAAATAAAGCAAAGGAAGAACATACCAAAAGAAGAAGATTTTTCAAGATCAGCGTTGTTCATAACTAGCATGCTGGATGTGGATTCATATTTCCACCAAATCCCAGACTTTGGGAAACTAAACATTGCTGCCTTACATCCAGATCGCCCTGCTGTGGAGAACATAAATTGTGCTTCAGTTCGGAAATCACATGTACGCGTCTTAGTACTACTACTAGCACCTAACTCTTAAAAAAATAAAGCAAAGGGAGAACATACCAAAAGAAGAAGACTTTTCAAGATCAGCGTTCTCCATAATTAGCATGCTGGATGTGGGTTCATATTTCCACCAAATCCCAGACTTTGGGAAACTAAACATTGCTGCCTTACATCCAGATTGCCCTGCTGTGGAGAACATAAATTTTGCTTCAGTTCGGAAATCACATGTACGCGTCTTAGTAGTACTACTAGCACCTAACTCTTAAAAAAATAAAGCAAAGGAAGAACATACCAAAAGAAGAAGACTTTTGAAGATCAGCGTTGTCCATAATTAGCATGCTGGATGTGGATTCATATTTCCACCAAATCCCAGACTTTGGGAAACTAAACATTGCTACCTTACATCCAGATCGCCCTGCTGTGGAGAACATAAATTGTGCTTCAGTTCGGAAATCACATGTACGCGTCCTAGTAGTACTACTAGCATCTAACTCTTAAAAAAATAACGCAAAGGAAGAACATACCAAAAGAAGAAGACTTTTGAAGATCAGCGTTGTCCATAATTAGCATGCTGGATGTGGATTCATATTTCCACCAAATCTCATACTTTGGGAAACTAAACATTGCTTCCTTACATCCAGATTGCCATGCTGTGGAGAACATAAATTGTGCTTCAGTTCGGAAATCACCTGTACGCGTCTTAGTAGTACTACTAGCACCTAACTCTTAAAAATATAAAGCAAAGGAAGAACATACCAAAAGAAGAAGACTTTTGAAGATCAGCGTTGCCGATAATTAGCATGCTGGATGTGGATTCATATTTCCACCAAATCCCAGACTTTGGGAAACTAAACATTGCTGCCTTACATCCAGATCGCCCTGCTGAGGAGAACATATATTGTGCTTCAGTTGAAATCACATGTACGCGTCTTAGTACTACTACTTGCACCTAACTCTTAAAAAAAAAAAGCAAAGGAAGAACATACCAAAAGAAGAAGACTTTTGAAGATCAGCGTTGTCCATAATTAGCATGCTGGATGTGGATTCATATTTCCACCAAATCCCAGACTTTGGGAAACTAAACATTGCCGCCTTACATCAATATCGCCCTGCTGTGGAGAACATAAATTGTGCTTCAGTTTGGAAATCACATGTACGCGTCTTAGTAGTACTACTAGCACCTGACTCTTAAAAAAATAAAGCAAAGGAAGAACATACCAAAGGAGGAAGACTTTTGAAGATCAGCGTTGTCCATAATTAGCATGCTGGATGTGGATTCATATTTCCACCAAATCCCAGACTTTGGGAAACTAAACATTGCTGCCTTACATCCAGATCGCCCTGTTGTAGAGAACATAAATTGTGCTTCAGTTCGGAAAAAACATGTACGCGCATTAGCCGTACTACTAGCACCTAACTCTTAAAAAAATAAAGCAAAGGAAGAACATACCAAAAGAAGAAGACTTTTCAAGACCAGCATTGTCCATAATTAGCATGCTGGATGTGGATTCATATTTCCACCAAATCCCAGACTTTGGGAAACTAAACATTGCTGCCTTACATCCAGATCGCCCTGCTGTGGAGAACATAAATTGTGCTTCAGTTCAGAAATCACATGTACGCGTCTTAGTACTACTACTAGCACCTAACTCTTAAAAAAATAAAGCAAAGGAAGTACATACCAAAAGAAGAAGACTTTTCAAGATCAGCGTTGTCCATAATTAGCATGCTGGATGTGGATTCATGTTTCCACCAAATCCCAGACTTTGGGAAACTAAACATTGCTGCCTTACATCCAGATCGCCCTGCTGAGGAGAACATAAATTGTGCTTCAGTTCGGAAATCACATGTACGCGTCTTAGTACTACTACTTGCACCTAACTCTTAAAAAAATAAAGCAAAGGAAGAACATACCAAAAGAAGAAGACTTTTGAAGATCAGCGTTGTCCATAATTAGCATGCTGGATGTGGATTCATATTTCCACCAAATCCCAGACTTTGGGAAACTAAACATTGCTGCCTTACATCCAGATCGCCCTGCTGTGGAGAATATAAATTGGGCTTCAGTTCGGAAAACACATGTACGCGTCTTAGTACTACTACTAGCACTTAACTCTTAAAAAAATAAAGGAAACGAAGAACATAACAAAAGAAGAAGACTTTTGAAGATCAGCGTTGTCCATAATTAGCTTGCTGGATGTGGATTCATATTTCCACCAAATCCCAGACTTTGGGAAACTAAACATTGCTGCCTTACATCCAGATCGCCCTGCTGTGGAGAACATAAATTGTGCTTCAGTTCGGAAATCACATGTACGCGTCTTAGTACTACTACTAGCACCTAACTCTTAAAAAAATAAAGCAAAGGAAGAACATACCAAAAGAAGAAGACTTTTCAAGATCAGCGTTGTTCATAACTAGCATGCTGGATGTGGATTCATATTTCCACCAAATCCCAGACTTTGGGAAACTAAACATTGCTGCCTTACATCCAGATCGCCCTGCTGTGGAGAACATAAATTGTGCTTCAGTTCGGAAATCACATGTACGCGTCTTAGTACTACTACTAGCACCTAACTCTTAAAAAAATAAAGCAAAGGGAGAACATACCAAAAGAAGAAGACTTTTCAAGATCAGCGTTCTCCATAATTAGCATGCTGGATGTGGGTTCATATTTCCACCAAATCCCAGACTTTGGGAAACTAAACATTGCTGCCTTACATCCAGATTGCCCTGCTGTGGAGAACATAAATTTTGCTTCAGTTCGGAAATCACATGTACGCGTCTTAGTAGTACTACTAGCACCTAACTCTTAAAAAAATAAAGCAAAGGAAGAACATACCAAAAGAAGAAGACTTTTGAAGATCAGCGTTGTCCATAATTAGCATGCTGGATGTGGATTCATATTTCCACCAAATCCCAGACTTTGGGAAACTAAACATTGCTACCTTACATCCAGATCGCCCTGCTGTGGAGAACATAAATTGTGCTTCAGTTCGGAAATCACATGTACGCGTCCTAGTAGTACTACTAGCATCTAACTCTTAAAAAAATAACGCAAAGGAAGAACATACCAAAAGAAGAAGACTTTTGAAGATCAGCGTTGTCCATAATTAGCATGCTGGATGTGGATTCATATTTCCACCAAATCTCATACTTTGGGAAACTAAACATTGCTTCCTTACATCCAGATTGCCATGCTGTGGAGAACATAAATTGTGCTTCAGTTCGGAAATCACCTGTACGCGTCTTAGTAGTACTACTAGCACCTAACTCTTAAAAATATAAAGCAAAGGAAGAACATACCAAAAGAAGAAGACTTTTGAAGATCAGCGTTGCCGATAATTAGCATGCTGGATGTGGATTCATATTTCCACCAAATCCCAGACTTTGGGAAACTAAACATTGCTGCCTTACATCCAGATCGCCCTGCTGAGGAGAACATATAATGTGCTTCAGTTCGGAAATCACATGTACGCGTCTTAGTACTACTACTTGCACCTAACTCTTAAAAAAAAAAAGCAAAGGAAGAACATACCAAAAGAAGAAGACTTTTGAAGATCAGCGTTGTCCATAATTAGCATGCTGGATGTGGATTCATATTTCCACCAAATCCCAGACTTTGGGAAACTAAACATTGCCGCCTTACATCAATATCGCCCTGCTGTGGAGAACATAAATTGTGCTTCAGTTTGGAAATCACATGTACGCGTCTTAGTAGTACTACTAGCACCTAACTCTTAAAAAAATAAAGCAAAGGAAGAACATACCAAAGGAGGAAGACTTTTGAAGATCAGCGTTGTCCATAATTAGCATGCTGGATGTGGATTCATATTTCTACCAAATCCCAGACTTTGGGAAACTAAACATTGCTGCCTTACATCCAGATCGCCCTGTTGTAGAGAACATAAATTGTGCTTCAGTTCGGAAAAAACATGTACGCGCATTAGCCGTACTACTAGCACCTAACTCTTAAAAAAATAAAGCAAAGGAAGAACATACCAAAAGAAGAAGACTTTTCAAGACCAGCATTGTCCATAATTAGCATGCTGGATGTGGATTCATATTTCCACCAAATCCCAGACTTTGGGAAACTAAACATTGCTGCCTTACATCCAGATCGCCCTGCTGAGGAGAACATATATTGTGCTTCAGTTCGGAAATCACATGTACGCGTCTTAGTTTTACTACTTGCACCTAACTCTTAAAAAAAAAAAGCAAAGGAAGAACATACCAAAAGAAGAAGACTTTTGAAGATCAGCGTTGTCCATAATTAGCATGCTGGATGTGGATTCATATTTCCACCAAATCCCAGACTTTGGGAAACTAAACATTGCCGCCTTACATCCATATCGCCCTGCTGTGGAGAACATAAATTGTGCTTCAGTTCGGAAATCACATGTACGCGTCTTAGTAGTACTACTAGCACCTAACTCTTAAAAAAATAAAGCAAAGGAAGAACATACCAAAGGAGGAAGACTTTTGAAGATCAGCGTTGTCCATAATTAGCATGCTGGATGTGGATTCATATTTCCACCAAATCCCAGACTTTGGGAAACTAAACATTGCTGCCTTACATCCAGATCGCCCTGTTGTAGAGAACATAAATTGTGCTTCAGTTCGGAAAAAACATGTACGCGCATTAGCCGTACTACTAGCACCTAACTCTTAAAAAAATAAAGCAAAGGAAGAACATACCAAAGGAGGAAGACTTTTGAAGATCAGCGTTGTCCATAATTAGCATGCTGGATGTGGATTCATATTTCCACCAAATCCCAGACTTTGGGAAACTAAACATTGCTGCCTTACATCCAGATCGCCCTGTTGTAGAGAACATAAATTGTGCTTCAGTTCGGAAAAAACATGTACGCGCATTAGCCGTACTACTAGCACCTAACTCTTAAAAAAATAAAGCAAAGGAAGAACATACCAAAAGAAGAAGACTTTTCAAGACCAGCATTGTCCATAATTAGCATGCTGGATGTGGATTCATATTTCCACCAAATCCCAGACTTTGGGAAACTAAACATTGCTGCCTTACATCCAGATCGCCCTGCTGTGGAGAACATAAATTGTGCTTCAGTTCGGAAATCACATGTACGTGTCTCAGTAGTATTACTAGCACTTAACTCTTAAAAGTAAAGCAAAGGAAGAACATACCAAAAGAAGAAAACTTTTGAACATCACCGTTGTCCATAATTAGCATGCTGGATGTGGATTCATATTTCCACCAAATCCCAGACTTTGGGAAACTAAACATTGCTGCCTTACATCCAGATCGCCCTGCTGTGGAGAACATAAATTGTGTTTCAGTTCGGAAATCACATGTACGCGGCTTACTAGTACTACTAGCACCAAACTCTTAAAAAAATAAAGCAAAGGAAGAATATACCAAAAGAAGAAGACTTTTGAAGTACAGCGTTGTCCATAATTAGCATGCTGGATGTGGATTCATATTTCCACCAAATCCCAGACTTTGGGAAACTAAACATTGCTGCCTTACATCCAGATCGCCCTGCTGTGGAGAACATAAATTGTGCTTCAGTTCGGAAATCACATGTACGCGTCTTAGTAGTACTACTAGCACCAAACTCTTAAAAAAATAAAGCAAAGGAAGAACATACCAAAAGAAGAAGACTTTTCAAGATCAGCGTTGTCCATAATTAGCATGCTGGATGTGGATTCATATTTCCACCAAATCCCAGACTTTGGGAAACTAAACATTGCTGCCTTACATCCAGATCGCCCTGCTGTGGAGAACATAAATTGTGCTTCAGTTCGGAAATCACATGTACTCATCTTAGTACTACTACTAGCACCTAACTCTTAAGAAAATAAAGCAAAGGAAGAACATACCAGAAGAAGAAGACTTTTCAAGATCAGCGTTGTCCATAATTAGCATGCTCGATGTGGATTCATATTTCCACCAAATCCCAGACTTTGGGAAACTAAACATTGCTGCCTTACATCCAGATCGCCTTGCTGTGGAGAACATAAATTGTGCTTCAGTTCGGAAATCACATGTACGCGTCTTAGTAGTACTACTAGTACCTAACTCTAAAAAATATAAAGCAAAGGAAGAACATACCAAAAGAAGAAGACTTTTGAAGATCAGTGTTGTCCATAATTAGCATGCTGGATGTGGATTCATATTTCCACCAAATCCCAGACTTTGGGAAACTAAACATTGCTGCCTTACATCCAGATCGCCCTGCTGTGGAGAACATAAATTGTGCTTCAGTTCGGAAATCACATTTACGCGTCTTAGTAGTACTACTAGCACCTAACTCTTAAAAAAATAAAGCAAAGGAAGAACATACCAAAAGAAGAAGACTTTTCAAGATCAGCGTTGTCCATAATTAGCATGCTGGATGTGGATTCATATTTCCACCAAATCCCAGACTTTGGGAAACTAAACATTGCTACCTTACATCCAGATCGCCCTGCTGTGGAGAACATAAATTGTGCTTCAGTTCGGAAATCACATGTACGCGTCTTAGTAGTACTACTAGCACCAAACTCTTAAAAAAATAAAGCAAAGGAAGAACATACCAAAAGAAGAAGACTTTTCAAGATCAGCGTTGTCCATAATTAGCATGCTGGATGTGGATTCATATTTCCACCAAATCCCAGACTTTGGGAAACTAAACATTGCTGCCTTACATCCAGATCGCCCTGCTGTGGGGAACATAAATTGTGCTTCAATTCGGAAATCACGATTACGCGTCTTAGTAGTACTACTAGCACCTAACCCTTAAAAAAATAAAGCATAGGAAGAACATACCAAAAGAAGAAGACTTTTGAAGATCAGCGTTGTCCATAATTAGCATGCTGGATGTGGATTCACATTTCCACCAAATCCTAGACTTTGGGAAACTAAACATTGCTGCCTTACATCCAGATCGCCCTGCTGTGGAGAACATAAATTGTGCTTCAGTTCGGAAATCACATGTACGCATCTTAGTACTACTACTAGCACCTAACTCTTAAAAAAATAAAGCAAAGGAAGAACATACCAAAAGAAGAAGACTTTTCAAGATCAGCGTTGTCCATAATTAGCATGCTGGATGTGGATTCATATTTCCACCAATCCCAGACTTTGGGAAATTAAACATTGCTGCCTTACATCCGGATCGCCCTGCTGTGGAGAACATAAATTGTGCTTCAGTTCGGAAATCACATGTACGCGTCCTAGTAGTACTACTAGCACCTAACTCTTAAAAAAATAAAGCAAAGGAAGAACATACCAAAAGAAGAAGACTTTACAAGATCAGCGTAGTCCATAATTAGCATGCTGGATGTGGATTCATATTTCCACCAAATCTCATACTTTGGGAAACTAAACATTGCTGCCTTACATCCAGATCGCCCTGCTGTGGAGAACATAAATTGTGCTTCAGTTCGGAAATCACATTTACGCGTCTTAGTAGTACTACTAGCACCTAACTCTTAAAAAAATAAAGCAAAGGAAGAACATACCAAAAGAAGAAGACTTTTGAAGATCAGCGTTGTCCATAATTAGCATGCTGGATGTGGATTCATATTTCCACCAAATCCCAGACTTTGGGAAACTAAACATTGCTGCCTTACATCCAGATCGCCCTGCTGTGGGGAACATAAATTGTGCTTCAGTTCGGAAATCACATGTACGCGTCTTAGTAGTACTACTAGTACCTAACTCCTAAAAATATAAAGCAAAGGAAGAACATACCAAAAGAAGAAGACTTTTGAAGATCAGCTTTGTCCATAATTAGCATGCTGGATGTGGATTCATATTTCCACCAAATCCCAGACTTTGGGAAACTAAACATTGCTGCCTTACATCCAGATCGAACTGCTGTGCAGAACATAAATTGTGCTTCAGTTCGGAAAAAACATGTACGCGCATTAGCCGTACTACTAGCACCTAACTCTTAAAAAAATAAAGCAAAGGAAGAACATACCAAAAGAAGAAGACTTTTGAAGATCAGCGTTGTCCATAATTAGCATGCTGGATGTGGATTCATATTTCCACCAAATCCCAGACTTTGGGAAACTAAACATTGCTGCCTTACATCCAGATCGCCCTGCTGTGGAGAACATAAATTGTGCTTCAGTTCGGAAATCACATGTACGCGGCTTACTAGTACTACTAGCACCAAACTCTTAAAAAAATAAAGCAAAGGAAGAATATACCAAAAGAAGAAGACTTTTGAAGATCAGCGTTGTCCATAATTAGCATGCTGGATGTGGATTCATATTTCCACCAAATCCCAGACTTTGGGAAACTAAACATTGCTGCCTTACATCCAGATCGCCCTGCTGTGGAGAACATAAATTGTGCTTCAGTTCGGAAAAAACATGTACGCGTCTTAGTAGTACTACTAGCACCAAACTCTTAAAAAAATAAAGCAAAGGAAGAACATACCAAAAGAAGAAGACTTTTCAAGATCAGCGTTGTCCATAATTAGCATGCTGGATGTGGATTCATATTTCCACCAAATCCCAGACTTTGGGAAACTAAACATTGCTGCCTTACATCCAGATCGCCCTGCTGTGGAGAACATAAATTGTGCTTCAGTTCGGAAATCACATGTACTCGTCTTAGTACTACTACTAGCACCTAACTCTTAAAAAAATAAAGCAAAGGAAGAACATACCAAAAGAAGAAGACTTTTCAAGATCAGCGTTGTCCATAATTAGCATGCTGGATGTGGATTCATATTTCCACCAAATCCCAGACTTTGGGAAATTAAACATTGCTGCCTTACATCCAGATCGCCTTGCTGTGGAGAACATAAATTGTGCTTCAGTTCGGAAATCACATGTACGCGTCTTAGTACTACTACTAGTACCTAACTCTAACAAATATAAAGCAAAGGAAGAACATACCAAAAGAAGAAGACTTTTGAAGATCAGCGTTGTCCATAATTAGCATGCTGGATGTGGATTCATATTTCCACCAAATCCCAGACTTTGGGAAACTAAACATTGCTGCCTTACATCCAGATCGCCCTGCTGTGGAGAACATAAATTGTGCTTCAGTTCGGAAATCACATGTACGTGTCTTAGTAGTACTACTAGCACCTAACTCTTAAAAAAATAAAGCAAAGGAAGAACATACCAAAAGAAGAAGACTTTTGAAGATCGTCGTTGTCCATAATTAGCATGCTGGATGTGGATTCATATTTTTACCAAATCCCAGACTTTGGGAAACTAAACATTGCTGCCTTATATCCAGATCGCCCTGCTGTGGGGAACATAAATTGTGCTTCAATTCGGAAATCACATGTACGCGTCTTAGTAGTACTACTAGCACTTAACCCTTAAAAAAATAAAGCAAAGGAAGAACATACCAAAAGAAGAAGACTTTTCAAGATCAGCGTTGTCCATAATTAGCATGCTGGATGTGGATTCATATTTCCACCAAATCCCAGACTTTGGGAAACTAAACATTGCTGCCTTACATCCAGATCGCCCTGCTGTGGAGAACATAAATTGTGCTTCAGTTCGGAAATCACATGTACGCGTCTTAGTATTACTACTAGTACCTAACTCTTAAAAATATAAAGCAAAGGAAGAACATACCAAAAGAAGAAGACTTTTGAAGATCAGCGTTGCCGATAATTAGCATGCTGGATGTGGATTCATATTTCCACCAAATCCCAGACTTTGGGAAACTAAACATTGCTGCCTTACATCCAGATCGCCCTGCTGTGGAGAACATAAATTGTGCTTCAGTTCGGAAATCACATGTACGCGTCTTAGTAGTACTAGTAGTACCTAACTCTTAAAAATATATAGCAAAGGAAGAACATACCAAAAGAAGAAGACTTTTGAAGATCAGCGTTGTCCATAATTAGCATGCTGGATGTGGATTCACATTTCCACCAAATCCTAGACTTTGGGAAACTAAACATTGCTGCCTTACATCCAGATCGCCCTGCTGTGGAGAACATAAATTGTGCTTCAGTTCGGAAATCACATGTACGTGTCTTAGTAGTACTACTAGCACCTAACTCTTAAAAAAATAAAGCAAAGGAAGAACATACCAAAAGAAGAAGACTTTTCAAGATCAGCGTTGTCCATAATTAGCATGCTGGATGTGGATTCATATTTCCACCAATCCCAGACTTTGGGAAACTAAACATTGCTGCCTTACATCCAGTTCGCCCTGCTGTGGAGAACATAAATTGTGCTTCAGTTCGGAAATCACATGTACGCGTCTTAGTAGTACTAGTAGTACCTAACTCTTAAAAATATATAGCAAAGGAAGAACATACCAAAAGAAGAAGACTTTTGAAGATCAGCGTTGTCCATAATTAGCATGCTGGATGTGGATTCACATTTCCACCAAATCCTAGACTTTGGGAAACTAAACATTGCTGCCTTACATCCAGATCGCCCTGCTGTGGAGAACATAAATTGTGCTTCAGTTCGGAAATCACATGTACGTGTCTTAGTAGTACTACTAGCACCTAACTCTTAAAAAAATAAAGCAAAGGAAGAACATACCAAAAGAAGAAGACTTTTCAAGATCAGCGTTGTCCATAATTAGCATGCTGGATGTGGATTCATATTTCCACCAATCCCAGACTTTGGGAAACTAAACATTGCTGCCTTACATCCAGTTCGCCCTGCTGTGGAGAACATAAATTGTGCTTCAGTTCGGAAATCACATGTACGCGTCTTAGTAGTACTAGTAGTACCTAACTCTTAAAAATATATAGCAAAGGAAGAACATACCAAAAGAAGAAGGCTTTTCAAGATCAGCGTTGTCCATAATTAGCATGCTGGATGTGGATTCACATTTCCACCAAATCCTAGACTTTGGGAAACTAAACATTGCTGCCTTACATCCAGATCGCCCTGCTGTGGAGAACATAAATTGTGCTTCAGTTCGGAAATGACATGTACGTGTCTTAGTAGTACTACTAGCACCTAACTCTTAAAAAAATAAAGCAAAGGAAGAACATACCAAAAGAAGAAGACTTTTCAAGATCAGCGTTGTCCATAATTAGCATGCTGGATGTGGATTCATATTTCCACCAAATCCCAGACTTTGGGAAACTAAACATTGCTGCCTTACATCCAGATCGCCCTGCTGTGGAGAACATAAATTGTGCTTCAGTTCAGAAATCACATGTACCCGTCATAGCCGTACTACTAGCATCTAACTCTTAAAAAAATAAAGCAAAGGAAGAACATACCAAAAGAAGAAGACTTTTGAAGATCAGTGTTGTCCATAATTAGCATGCTGGATGTGGATTCATATTTCCACTAAATCCCAGACTTTGGGAAACTAAACGTTGCTGCCATACATCCAGATCGCACTGCTGTGGAGAACATAAATTGTGCTTCAGTTCGGAAAAAACATGTACGCGCATTAGCCGTACAACTAGCACCTAACTCTTAAAAAAATAAAGCAAAGGAAGAACATACCAAAAGAAGAAGACTTTTGAAGATCAGCGTTGCCGATAATTAGCATGCTGGATGTGGATTCATATTTCCACCAAATCCCAGACTTTGGGAAACTAAACATTGCTGCCTTACATCCAGATCGCCCTGCTGTGGAGAACATAAATTGTGCTTCAGTTCGGAAATCACATGTACGCGTCTTAGTAGTACTAGTAGTACCTAACTCTTAAAAATATATAGCAAAGGAAGAACATACCAAAAGAAGAAGACTTTTGAAGATCAGCGTTGTCCATAATTAGCATGCTGGATGTGGATTCACATTTCCACCAAATCCTAGACTTTGGGAAACTAAACATTGCTGCCTTACATCCAGATCGCCCTGCTGTGGAGAACATAAATTGTGCTTCAGTTCGGAAATCACATGTACGTGTCTTAGTAGTACTACTAGCACCTAACTCTTAAAAAAATAAAGCAAAGGAAGAACATACCAAAAGAAGAAGACTTTTCAAGATCAGCGTTGTCCATAATTAGCATGCTGGATGTGGATTCATATTTCCACCAATCCCAGACTTTGGGAAACTAAACATTGCTGCCTTACATCCAGTTCGCCCTGCTGTGGAGAACATAAATTGTGCTTCAGTTCGGAAATCACATGTACGCGTCTTAGTAGTACTAGTAGTACCTAACTCTTAAAAATATATAGCAAAGGAAGAACATACCAAAAGAAGAAGACTTTTCAAGATCAGCGTTGTCCATAATTAGCATGCTGGATGTGGATTCACATTTCCACCAAATCCTAGACTTTGGGAAACTAAACATTGCTGCCTTACATCCAGATCGCCCTGCTGTGGAGAACATAAATTGTGCTTCAGTTCGGAAATGACATGTACGTGTCTTAGTAGTACTACTAGCACCTAACTCTTAAAAAAATAAAGCAAAGGAAGAACATACCAAAAGAAGAAGACTTTTCAAGATCAGCGTTGTCCATAATTAGCATGCTGGATGTGGATTCATATTTCCACCAATCCCAGACTTCGGGAAACTAAACATTGCTGCCTTACATCCAGATCGCCCTGCTGTGGAGAACATAAATTGTGCTTCAGTTCGGAAATCACATGTACGCGTCTTAGTAGTACTACTAGCACCTAACTCTTAAAAAAATAAAGCAAAGGAAGAACATACCAAAAGAAGAAGACTTTTCAAGATCAGCGTTGTCCATAATTAGCATGCTGGATGTGGATTCATATTTCCACCAATCCCAGACTTTGGGAAACTAAACATTGCTGCCTTACATCCGGATCGCCCTGCTGTGGAGAACATAAATTGTGCTTCAGTTCGGAAATCACATGTACGCGTCTTAGTACTACTACTAGCACCTAACTTTTAAAAAAATAAAGCAAAGGAAGAACATACCAAAGGAGGAAGACTTTTGAAGATCAGCGTTGTCCATAATTAGCATGCTGGATGTGGATTCATATTTCCACCAAATCCCAGACTTTGGGAAACTAAACATTGCTGCCTTACATCCAGATTGCCCTGCTGTGGAGAACATAAATTGTGCTTCAGTTCGGAAATCACATGTACGCGTCTTAGCCCTACTACTAGCACCTAACTCTTAAAAAAATAAAGCAAAGGAAAAATATACCAAAAGAAGAGGACTTTTGAAGATCAGCGTTGTCCATAATTAGCTTGCTGGATGTGGATTCATATTTCCACCAAATCCCAGACTTTGGGAAACTAAACATTGCTGCCTTACATCCAGATCGCCCTGCTGTGGAGAACATAAATTGTGCTTCAGTTCAGAAATCACATGTACCCGTCTTAGCCGTACTACTAGCATCTAACTCTTAAAAAAATAAAGCAAAGGAAGAACATACCAAAAGAAGAAGACTTTTGAAGATCAGTGTTGTCCATAATTAGCATGCTGGATGTGGATTCATATTTCCACTAAATCCCAGACTTTGGGAAACTAAACGTTGCTGCCATACATCCAGATCGCACTGCTGTGGAGAACATAAATTGTGCTTCAGTTCGGAAAAAACATGTACGCGCATTAGCCGTACAACTAGCACCTAACTCTTAAAAAAATAAAGCAAAGGAAGAACATACCAAAAGAAGAAGACTTTTGAAGATCAGCGTTGCCGATAATTAGCATGCTGGATGTGGATTCATATTTCCACCAAATCCCAGACTTTGGGAAACTAAACATTGCTGCCTTACATCCAGATCGCCCTGCTGAGGAGAACATATATTGTGCTTCAGTTCGGAAATCACATGTACGCGTCTTAGTACTACTACTTGCACCTAACTCTTAAAAAAAAAAAGCAAAGGAAGAACATACCAAAAGAAGAAGACTTTTGAAGATCAGCGTTGTCCATAATTAGCATGCTGGATGTGGATTCATATTTCCACCAAATCCCAGACTTTGGGAAACTAAACATTGCCGCCTTACATCCATATCGCCCTGCTGTGGAGAACATAAATTGTGCTTCAGTTCGGAAATCACATGTACGCGTCTTAGTAGTACTACTAGCACCTAACTCTTAAAAAAATAAAGCAAAGGAAGAACATACCAAAGGAGGAAGACTTTTGAAGATCAGCGTTGTCCATAATTAGCATGCTGGATGTGGATTCATATTTCCACCAAATCCCAGACTTTGGGAAACTAAACATTGCTGCCTTACATCCAGATCGCCCTGTTGTAGAGAACATAAATTGTGCTTCAGTTCGGAAAAAACATGTACGCGCATTAGCCGTACTACTAGCACCTAACTCTTAAAAAAATAAAGCAAAAGAAGAACATACCTAAAGAAGAAGACTTTTCAAGACCAGCATTGTCCATAATTAGCATGCTGGATGTGGATTCATATTTCCACCAAATCCCAGACTTTGGGAAACTAAACATTGCTGCCTTACATCCAGATCGCCCTGCTGTGGAGAACATAAATTGTGCTTCAGTTCGGAAATCACATGTACGCGTCTTAGTACTACTACTAGCACCTAACTCTTAAAAAAATAAAGCAAAGGAAGTACATACCAAAAGAAGAAGACTTTTCAAGATCAGCGTTGTCCATAATTAGCATGCTGGATGTGGATTCATGTTTCCACCAAATCCCAGACTTTGGGAAACTAAACATTGCTGCCTTACATCCAGATCGCCCTGCTGAGGAGAACATAAATTGTGCTTCAGTTCGGAAATCACATGTACGCGTCTTAGTACTACTACTTGCACCTAACTCTTAAAAAAATAAAGCAAAGGAAGAACATACCAAAAGAAGAAGACTTTTGAAGATCAGCGTTGTCCATAATTAGCATGCTGGATGTGGATTCATATTTCCACCAAATCCCAGACTTTGGGAAACTAAACATTGCTGCCTTACATCCAGATCGCCCTGCTGTGGAGAATATAAATTGTGCTTCAGTTCGGAAAACACATGTACGCGTCTTAGTACTACTACTAGCACTTAACTCTTAAAAAAATAAAGGAAAGGAAGAACATAACAAAAGAAGAAGACTTTTGAAGATCAGCGTTGTCCATAATTAGCTTGCTGGATGTGGATTCATATTTCCACCAAATCCCAGACTTTGGGAAACTAAACATTGCTGCCTTACATCCAGATCGCCCTGCTGTGGTGAACATAAATTGTGCTTCAGTTCAGAAATCACATGTACCCGTCTTAGCCGTACTACTAGCACCTAACTCTTAAAAAAATAAAGCAAAGGAAGAACATACCAAAAGAAGAAGACTTTTGAAGATCAGTGTTGTCCATAATTAGCATGCTGGATGTGGATTCATATTTCCACTAAATCCCAGACTTTGGGAAACTAAACGTTTCTGCCATACATCCAGATCGCACTGCTGTGGAGAACATAAATTGTGCTTCAGTTCGGAAAAAACATGTACGCGCATTAGCCGTACAACTAGCACCTAACTCTTAAAAAAATAAAGCAAAGGAAGAACATACCAAAAGAAGAAGACTTTTGAAGATCTGCGTTGCCGATAATTAGCATGCTGGATGTGGATTCATATTTCCACCAAATCCCAGACTTTGGGAAACTAAACATTGCTGCCTTACATCCAGATCGCCCTGCTGAGGAGAACATATATTGTGCTTCAGTTCGGAAATCACATGTACGCGTCTTAGTACTACTACTTGCACCTAACTCTTAAAAAAAAAAAGCAAAGGAAGAACATACCAAAAGAAGAAGACTTTTGAAGATCAGCGTTGTCCATAATTAGCATGCTGGATGTGGATTCATATTTCCACCAAATCCCAGACTTTGGGAAACTAAACATTGGCGCCTTACATCCATATCGCCCTGCTGTGGAGAACATAAATTGTGCTTCAGTTCGGAAATCACATGTACGCGTCTTAGTAGTACTACTAGCACCTAACTCTTAAAAAAATAAAGCAAAGGAAGAACATACCAAAGGAGGAAGACTTTTGAAGATCAGCGTTGTCCATAATTAGCATGCTGGATGTGGATTCATATTTCCACCAAATCCCAGACTTTGGGAAACTAAACATTGCTGCCTTACATCCAGATCGCCCTGTTGTAGAGAACATAAATTGTGCTTCAGTTCGGAAAAAACATGTACGCGCATTAGCCGTACTACTAGCACCTAACTCTTAAAAAAATAAAGCAAAGGAAGAACATACCAAAGGAGGAAGACTTTTGAAGATCAGCGTTGTCCATAATTAGCATGCTGGATGTGGATTCATATTTCCACCAAATCCCAGACTTTGGGAAACTAAACATTGCTGCCTTACATCCAGATCGCCCTGCTGTGGAGAATATAAATTGTGCTTCAGTTCGGAAATCACATGTACGCGTCTTAGTACTACTACTAGCACTTAACTCTTAAAAAAATAAAGGAAAGGAAGAACATAACAAAAGAAGAAGACTTTTGAAGATCAGCGTTGTCCATAATTAGCATGTGTGATGATGATTCATATTTCCACCAAATCCCAGACTTTGGGAAACTAAACATTGCTGCCTTACATCCAGATGGCCCTGCTATGGAGAACATAAATTGTGCTTCAGTTCGGAAATCACATGTACGCATTTTACTACTACTACTAGCACCTAACTCTTAAAAAAATAAAGCAAAGGAAGAACATACCAAAAGAAGAAGACTTTTCAAGATCAGCGTTGTCCATAATTAGCATGCTGGATGTGGATTCATATTTCCACCAAATCCCAGACTTTAGGAAACTAAACATTGCCGCCTTACATCCAGATCGCCCTGCTGTGGAGAACATAAATTGTGCTTCAGTTCGGAAAAAACATGTACGCGTCTTAGTACTACTACTAGCACCTAACTCCTAAAAAAATAAAGCAAACGAAGAACATACCAAACGAAGAAGACTTTTCAAGATCAGCGTTGTCCATAATTAGCATGCTGGATGTGGATTCATATTTCCACCAAATCCCAGACTTTAGGAAACTAAACATTGCTGCCTTACATCCAGATCGCCCTGCTGTGGAGAACATAAATTGTGCTTCAGTTCGGAAATGACATTTACGCATCTTAGTAGTACTACTAGCACCTAACCCTTAAAAAAATAAAGCAAAGGAAGAACATACCAAAAGAAGAAGACTTTTGAAGATCAGCGTTGTCCATAATTAGCATGCTGGATGTGGATTCATATTTTTACCAAATCCCAGACTTTGGGAAACTAAACATTGCTGCCTTACATCCAGATCGCCCTGCTGTGGAGAACATAAATTGTGCTTCAGATCGGAAATCACATGTACGCGTCCTAGTAGTACTACTAGCACCTAACCCTTAAAAGAATAAAGCAAAGGAAGAACATACCAAAAGAAGAAGACATTTGAAGATCAGCGTTGTCCATAATTAGCATGCTGGATGTGGATTCATATTTCCACCAAATCCCAGACTTTGGGAAACTAAACATTGCTGCCTTACATCCAGATTGCCCTGCTGTGGAGAATATAAATTGTGCTTCAGTTCGGAAATCACATGTACGCGTCTTAGTACTACTACTAGCACCTAACTCTTAAAAAAATAAAGGAAAGGAAGAACATAACAAAAGAAGAAGACTTTTGAAGATCAGCGTTGTCCATAATTAGCATGCTGGATGTGGATTCATATTTCCACCAAATCCCAGGCTTTGGGAAACTAAACATTGCTACCTTACATCCAGATCGCCCTGTTGTGGAGAACATAAATTGTGCTTCAGTTCGGAAATCACATGTACGCATCCTAGTAGTACTACTAGCACCTAACTCTTAAAAAAATAAAGCAAAGGAAGAACATACCAAAAGAAGAAGACTTTACAAGATCAGCGTTGTCCATAATTAGCATGCTGGATGTGGATTCATATTTCCACCAATTCTCAGACTTTGGGAAACTAAACATTGCTGCCTTACATCCAGATCGCCCTGCTGTGGAGAACATAAATTGTGCTTCAGTTCGGAAATCACATTTACGCGTCTTAGTAGTACTACTAGCACCTAACTCTTAAAAAAATAAAGCAAAGGAAGAACATACCAAAAGAAGAAGACTTTTCAAGATCAGCGTTGTCCATAATTAGCATGCTGGATGTGGATTCATATTTCCACCAAATCCCAGACTTTGGGAAACTAAACATTGCTGCCTTACATCCAGATCGCCCTGCTGTGGGGAACATAAATTGTGCTTCAGTTCGGAAATCACATGTACGCGTCTTAGTAGTACTACTAGTACCTAACTCTTAAAAATATAAAGCAAAGGAAGAACATACCAAAAGAAGAAGACTTTTGAAGATCAGCGTTGTCCATAATTAGCATGCTGGATGTGGATTCATATTTCCACCAAATCCCAGACTTTGGGAAACTAAACATTGCTGCCTTACATCCAGATCGCCCTGCTGTGGAGAACATAAATTGTGCTTCAGTTCCGAAAAAACATGTACGCGCATTAGCCGTACAACTAGCACCTAACACTTAAAAAAATAAAGCAAAGGAAGAACATACCAAAAGAAGAAGACTTTTGAAGATCAGCGTTGCCGATAATTAGCATGCTGGATGTGGATTCATATTTCCACCAAATCCCAGACTTTGGGAAACTAAACATTGCTGCCTTACATCCAGATCGCCCTGCTGAGGAGAACATATATTGTGCTTCAGTTCGGAAATCACATGTACGCGTCTTAGTAGTACTACTTGCACCTAACTCTTAAAAAAAAAAAGCAAAGGAAGAACATACCAAAAGAAGAAGACTTTTGAAGATCAGCGATGTCCATAATTAGCATGCTGGATGTGGATTCATATTTCCACCAAATCCCAGACTTTGGGAAACTAAACATTGCTGCCTTACATCCAGATCACCCTGCTGTGGGGAACATAAATTGTGCTTCAGTTCGGAAAAAACATGTACGCGCATTAGCCGTACTACTAGCACCTAACTCTTAAAAAAATAAAGCAAAGGAAGAACATACCAAAAGAAGAAGACTTTTCAAGATCAGCGTTGTCCATAATTAGCATGCTGGATGTGGATTCATATTTCCACCAAATCCCAGACTTTGGGAAACTAAACATTGCTGCCTTACATCCGGATCGCCCTGCTGTGGAGAACATAAATTGTGCTTCAGTTCGGAAATCACATGTACGCGTCTTAGTAGTACTACTAGTACCTAACTCTTAAAAATATAAAGCAAAGGAAGAACATACCAAAAGAAGAAGACTTTTGAGGATCAGCTTTGTCCATAATTAGCATGCTGGATGTGGATTCATATTTCCACCAAATCCCAGACTTTGGGAAACTAAACATTGCTGCCTTACATCCAGATCGCCCTGCTGTGGAGAACATAAATTGTGCTTCAGTTCGGAAAAAACATGTACGCGCATTAGCCGTACTACTAGCACCTAACTCTTAAAAAAATAAAGCAAAGGAAGAACATACCAAAAGAAGAAGACTTTTGAAGATCAGCGTTGTCCATAATTAGCATGCTGGATGTGGATTCGTATTTCCACCAAATCCCAGACTTTGGGAAACTAAACATTGCTGCCTTACATCCAGATCGCCCTGCTGTGGAGAACATAAATTGTGCTTCAGTTCGGAAAAAACATGTACGCGCATTAGCCGTACTACTAGCACCCAACTCTTAAAAAAATAAAGCAAAGGAAGAACATACCAAAAGAAGAAGACTTTTGAAGATCAGCGTTGTCCATAATTAGCATGCTGGATGTGGATTCATATTTCCACCAAATCCCAGACTTTGGGAAACTAAACATTGCTGCCTTACATCCAGATCGCCCTGCTGTGGAGAACATAAATTGTGCTTCAGTTCGGAAATCACATGTACGCGTCTTAGTAGTACTACTAGTACCTAACTCTAAAAAATATAAAGCAAAGGAAGAACATACCAAAAGAAGAAGACTTTTGAAGATCAGCGTTGTCCATAATTAGCATGCTGGATGTGGATTCATATTTCCACCAAATCCCAGACTTTGGGAAACTAAACATTGCTGCCTTACATCCAGATCGCCCTGCTGTGGAGAACATAAATTGTGCTTCAGTTCGGAAATCACATGTACGCGGCTTACTAGTACTACTAGCACCTAACCCTTAAGAGAATAAAGCAAAGGAAGAACATACCAAAAGAAGAAGACTTTTGAAGATCAGCGTTGTCCATAATTAGCATGCTGGATGTGGATTCATATTTCCACCAAATCCCAGACTTTGGGAAACTAAACATTGCTGCCTTACATCCAGATCGCCCTGCTGTGGAGAACATAAATTGTGCTTCAGTTCGGAAATGACATGTACGTGTCTTAGTAGTACTACTAGCACCTAACTCTTAAAAAAATAAAGCAAAGGAAGAACATACCAAAAGAAGAAGACTTTTGAAGATCAGCGTTGTCCATAATTAGCATGCTGGATGTGGATTCATATTTCCACCAAATCCCAGACTTTGGGAAACTAAACATTGCTGCCTTACATCCAGATCGCCCTGCTGTGGAGAACATAAATTGTGCTTCAGTTCGGAAATCACATGTACGCGGCTTACTAGTACTACTAGCACCAAACTCTTAAAAAAATAAAGCAAAGGAAGAATATACCAAAAGAAGAAGACTTTTGAAGATCAGCGTTGTCCATAATTAGCATGCTGGATGTGGATTCATATTTCCACCAAATCCCAGACTTTGGGAAACTAAACATTGCTGCCTTACATCCAGATCGCCCTGCTGTGGAGAACATAAATTGTGCTTCAGTTCGGAAAAAACATGTACGCGTCTTAGTAGTACTACTAGCACCTAACTCTTAAAAAAATAAAGCAAAGGAAGAACATACCAAAAGAAGAAGACTTTTCAAGATCAGCGTTGTCCATAATTAGCATGCTGGATGTGGATTCATATTTCCACCAAATCCCAGACTTTGGGAAACTAAACATTGCTGCCTTACATCCAGATCGCCCTGCTGTGGAGAACATAAATTGTGCTTCAGTTCGGAAATCACATGTACTCGTCTTAGTACTACTACTAGCACCTAACTCTTAAAAAAATAAAGCAAAGGAAGAACATACCAAAAGAAGAAGACTTTTCAAGATCAGCGTTGTCCATAATTAGCATGCTGGATGTGGATTCATATTTCCACCAAATCCCAGACTTTGGGAAATTAAACATTGCTGCCTTACATCCAGATCGCCTTGCTGTGGAGAACATAAATTGTGCTTCAGTTCGGAAATCACATGTACGCGTCTTAGTACTACTACTAGTACCTAACTCTAACAAATATAAAGCAAAGGAAGAACATACCAAAAGAAGAAGACTTTTGAAGATCAGCGTTGTCCATAATTAGCATGCTGGATGTGGATTCATATTTCCACCAAATCCCAGACTTTGGGAAACTAAACATTGCTGCCTTACATCCAGATCGCCCTGCTGTGGAGAACATAAATTGTGCTTCAGTTCGGAAATCACATGTACGTGTCTTAGTAGTACTACTAGCACCTAACTCTTAAAAAAATAAAGCAAAGGAAGAACATACCAAAAGAAGAAGACTTTTGAAGATCGTCGTTGTCCATAATTAGCATGCTGGATGTGGATTCATATTTTTACCAAATCCCAGACTTTGGGAAACTAAACATTGCTGCCTTATATCCAGATCGCCCTGCTGTGGGGAACATAAATTGTGCTTCAATTCGGAAATCACATGTACGCGTCTTAGTGGTACTACTAGCACCTAACCCTTAAAAAAATAAAGCAAAGGAAGAACATACCAAAAGAAGAAGACTTTTCAAGATCAGCGTTGTCCATAATTAGCATGCTGGATGTGGATTCATATTTCCACCAAATCCCAGACTTTGGGAAACTAAACATTGCTGCCTTACATCCAGATCGCCCTGCTGTGGAGAACATAAATTGTGCTTCAGTTCGGAAATCACATGTACGCGTCTTAGTATTACTACTAGTACCTAACTCTTAAAAATATAAAGCAAAGGAAGAACATACCAAAAGAAGAAGACTTTTGAAGATCAGCGTTGCCGATAATTAGCATGCTGGATGTGGATTCATATTTCCACCAAATCCCAGACTTTGGGAAACTAAACATTGCTGCCTTACATCCAGATCGCCCTGCTGTGGAGAACATAAATTGTGCTTCAGTTCGGAAATCACATGTACGCGTCTTAGTAGTACTAGTAGTACCTAACTCTTAAAAATATATAGCAAAGGAAGAACATACCAAAAGAAGAAGACTTTTGAAGATCAGCGTTGTCCATAATTAGCATGCTGGATGTGGATTCACATTTCCACCAAATCCTAGACTTTGGGAAACTAAACATTGCTGCCTTACATCCAGATCGCCCTGCTGTGGAGAACATAAATTGTGCTTCAGTTCGGAAATCACATGTACGTGTCTTAGTAGTACTACTAGCACCTAACTCTTAAAAAAATAAAGCAAAGGAAGAACATACCAAAAGAAGAAGACTTTTCAAGATCAGCGTTGTCCATAATTAGCATGCTGGATGTGGATTCATATTTCCACCAATCCCAGACTTTGGGAAACTAAACATTGCTGCCTTACATCCAGTTCGCCCTGCTGTGGAGAACATAAATTGTGCTTCAGTTCGGAAATCACATGTACGCGTCTTAGTAGTACTAGTAGTACCTAACTCTTAAAAATATATAGCAAAGGAAGAACATACCAAAAGAAGAAGACTTTTGAAGATCAGCGTTGTCCATAATTAGCATGCTGGATGTGGATTCACATTTCCACCAAATCCTAGACTTTGGGAAACTAAACATTGCTGCCTTACATCCAGATCGCCCTGCTGTGGAGAACATAAATTGTGCTTCAGTTCGGAAATCACATGTACGTGTCTTAGTAGTACTACTAGCACCTAACTCTTAAAAAAATAAAGCAAAGGAAGAACATACCAAAAGAAGAAGACTTTTCAAGATCAGCGTTGTCCATAATTAGCATGCTGGATGTGGATTCATATTTCCACCAATCCCAGACTTTGGGAAACTAAACATTGCTGCCTTACATCCAGTTCGCCCTGCTGTGGAGAACATAAATTGTGCTTCAGTTCGGAAATCACATGTACGCGTCTTAGTAGTACTAGTAGTACCTAACTCTTAAAAATATATAGCAAAGGAAGAACATACCAAAAGAAGAAGGCTTTTCAAGATCAGCGTTGTCCATAATTAGCATGCTGGATGTGGATTCACATTTCCACCAAATCCTAGACTTTGGGAAACTAAACATTGCTGCCTTACATCCAGATCGCCCTGCTGTGGAGAACATAAATTGTGCTTCAGTTCGGAAATGACATGTACGTGTCTTAGTAGTACTACTAGCACCTAACTCTTAAAAAAATAAAGCAAAGGAAGAACATACCAAAAGAAGAAGACTTTTCAAGATCAGCGTTGTCCATAATTAGCATGCTGGATGTGGATTCATATTTCCACCAAATCCCAGACTTTGGGAAACTAAACATTGCTGCCTTACATCCAGATCGCCCTGCTGTGGAGAACATAAATTGTGCTTCAGTTCAGAAATCACATGTACCCGTCATAGCCGTACTACTAGCATCTAACTCTTAAAAAAATAAAGCAAAGGAAGAACATACCAAAAGAAGAAGACTTTTGAAGATCAGTGTTGTCCATAATTAGCATGCTGGATGTGGATTCATATTTCCACTAAATCCCAGACTTTGGGAAACTAAACGTTGCTGCCATACATCCAGATCGCACTGCTGTGGAGAACATAAATTGTGCTTCAGTTCGGAAAAAACATGTACGCGCATTAGCCGTACAACTAGCACCTAACTCTTAAAAAAATAAAGCAAAGGAAGAACATACCAAAAGAAGAAGACTTTTGAAGATCAGCGTTGCCGATAATTAGCATGCTGGATGTGGATTCATATTTCCACCAAATCCCAGACTTTGGGAAACTAAACATTGCTGCCTTACATCCAGATCGCCCTGCTGTGGAGAACATAAATTGTGCTTCAGTTCGGAAATCACATGTACGCGTCTTAGTAGTACTAGTAGTACCTAACTCTTAAAAATATATAGCAAAGGAAGAACATACCAAAAGAAGAAGACTTTTGAAGATCAGCGTTGTCCATAATTAGCATGCTGGATGTGGATTCACATTTCCACCAAATCCTAGACTTTGGGAAACTAAACATTGCTGCCTTACATCCAGATCGCCCTGCTGTGGAGAACATAAATTGTGCTTCAGTTCGGAAATCACATGTACGTGTCTTAGTAGTACTACTAGCACCTAACTCTTAAAAAAATAAAGCAAAGGAAGAACATACCAAAAGAAGAAGACTTTTCAAGATCAGCGTTGTCCATAATTAGCATGCTGGATGTGGATTCATATTTCCACCAATCCCAGACTTTGGGAAACTAAACATTGCTGCCTTACATCCAGTTCGCCCTGCTGTGGAGAACATAAATTGTGCTTCAGTTCGGAAATCACATGTACGCGTCTTAGTAGTACTAGTAGTACCTAACTCTTAAAAATATATAGCAAAGGAAGAACATACCAAAAGAAGAAGACTTTTCAAGATCAGCGTTGTCCATAATTAGCATGCTGGATGTGGATTCACATTTCCACCAAATCCTAGACTTTGGGAAACTAAACATTGCTGCCTTACATCCAGATCGCCCTGCTGTGGAGAACATAAATTGTGCTTCAGTTCGGAAATGACATGTACGTGTCTTAGTAGTACTACTAGCACCTAACTCTTAAAAAAATAAAGCAAAGGAAGAACATACCAAAAGAAGAAGACTTTTCAAGATCAGCGTTGTCCATAATTAGCATGCTGGATGTGGATTCATATTTCCACCAATCCCAGACTTTGGGAAACTAAACATTGCTGCCTTACATCCAGATCGCCCTGCTGTGGAGAACATAAATTGTGCTTCAGTTCGGAAATCACATGTACGCGTCTTAGTAGTACTACTAGCACCTAACTCTTAAAAAAATAAAGCAAAGGAAGAACATACCAAAAGAAGAAGACTTTTCAAGATCAGCGTTGTCCATAATTAGCATGCTGGATGTGGATTCATATTTCCACCAATCCCAGACTTTGGGAAACTAAACATTGCTGCCTTACATCCGGATCGCCCTGCTGTGGAGAACATAAATTGTGCTTCAGTTCGGAAATCACATGTACGCGTCTTAGTACTACTACTAGCACCTAACTTTTAAAAAAATAAAGCAAAGGAAGAACATACCAAAGGAGGAAGACTTTTGAAGATCAGCGTTGTCCATAATTAGCATGCTGGATGTGGATTCATATTTCCACCAAATCCCAGACTTTGGGAAACTAAACATTGCTGCCTTACATCCAGATTGCCCTGCTGTGGAGAACATAAATTGTGCTTCAGTTCGGAAATCACATGTACGCGTCTTAGCCCTACTACTAGCACCTAACTCTTAAAAAAATAAAGCAAAGGAAAAATATACCAAAAGAAGAGGACTTTTGAAGATCAGCGTTGTCCATAATTAGCTTGCTGGATGTGGATTCATATTTCCACCAAATCCCAGACTTTGGGAAACTAAACATTGCTGCCTTACATCCAGATCGCCCTGCTGTGGAGAACATAAATTGTGCTTCAGTTCAGAAATCACATGTACCCGTCTTAGCCGTACTACTAGCATCTAACTCTTAAAAAAATAAAGCAAAGGAAGAACATACCAAAAGAAGAAGACTTTTGAAGATCAGTGTTGTCCATAATTAGCATGCTGGATGTGGATTCATATTTCCACTAAATCCCAGACTTTGGGAAACTAAACGTTGCTGCCATACATCCAGATCGCACTGCTGTGGAGAACATAAATTGTGCTTCAGTTCGGAAAAAACATGTACGCGCATTAGCCGTACAACTAGCACCTAACTCTTAAAAAAATAAAGCAAAGGAAGAACATACCAAAAGAAGAAGACTTTTGAAGATCAGCGTTGCCGATAATTAGCATGCTGGATGTGGATTCATATTTCCACCAAATCCCAGACTTTGGGAAACTAAACATTGCTGCCTTACATCCAGATCGCCCTGTTGTAGAGAACATAAATTGTGCTTCAGTTCGGAAAAAACATGTACGCGCATTAGCCGTACTACTAGCACCTAACTCTTAAAAAAATAAAGCAAAAGAAGAACATACCTAAAGAAGAAGACTTTTCAAGACCAGCATTGTCCATAATTAGCATGCTGGATGTGGATTCATATTTCCACCAAATCCCAGACTTTGGGAAACTAAACATTGCTGCCTTACATCCAGATCGCCCTGCTGTGGAGAACATAAATTGTGCTTCAGTTCGGAAATCACATGTACGCGTCTTAGTACTACTACTAGCACCTAACTCTTAAAAAAATAAAGCAAAGGAAGTACATACCAAAAGAAGAAGACTTTTCAAGATCAGCGTTGTCCATAATTAGCATGCTGGATGTGGATTCATGTTTCCACCAAATCCCAGACTTTGGGAAACTAAACATTGCTGCCTTACATCCAGATCGCCCTGCTGAGGAGAACATAAATTGTGCTTCAGTTCGGAAATCACATGTACGCGTCTTAGTACTACTACTTGCACCTAACTCTAAAAAAATAAAGCAAAGGAAGAACATACCAAAAGAAGAAGACTTTTGAAGATCAGCGTTGTCCATAATTAGCATGCTGGATGTGGATTCATATTTCCACCAAATCCCAGACTTTGGGAAACTAAACATTGCTGCCTTACATCCAGATCGCCCTGCTGTGGAGAATATAAATTGTGCTTCAGTTCGGAAAACACATGTACGCGTCTTAGTACTACTACTAGCACTTAACTCTTAAAAAAATAAAGGAAAGGAAGAACATAACAAAAGAAGAAGACTTTTGAAGATCAGCGTTGTCCATAATTAGCTTGCTGGATGTGGATTCATATTTCCACCAAATCCCAGACTTTGGGAAACTAAACATTGCTGCCTTACATCCAGATCGCCCTGCTGTGGTGAACATAAATTGTGCTTCAGTTCAGAAATCACATGTACCCGTCTTAGCCGTACTACTAGCACCTAACTCTTAAAAAAATAAAGCAAAGGAAGAACATACCAAAAGAAGAAGACTTTTGAAGATCAGTGTTGTCCATAATTAGCATGCTGGATGTGGATTCATATTTCCACTAAATCCCAGACTTTGGGAAACTAAACGTTTCTGCCATACATCCAGATCGCACTGCTGTGGAGAACATAAATTGTGCTTCAGTTCGGAAAAAACATGTACGCGCATTAGCCGTACAACTAGCACCTAACTCTTAAAAAAATAAAGCAAAGGAAGAACATACCAAAAGAAGAAGACTTTTGAAGATCTGCGTTGCCGATAATTAGCATGCTAGATGTGGATTCATATTTCCACCAAATCCCAGACTTTGGGAAACTAAACATTGCTGCCTTACATCCAGATCGCCCTGCTGAGGAGAACATATATTGTGCTTCAGTTCGGAAATCACATGTACGCGTCTTAGTACTACTACTTGCACCTAACTCTTAAAAAAAAAAAGCAAAGGAAGAACATACCAAAAGAAGAAGACTTTTGAAGATCAGCGTTGTCCATAATTAGCATGCTGGATGTGGATTCATATTTCCACCAAATCCCAGACTTTGGGAAACTAAACATTGCCGCCTTACATCCATATCGCCCTGCTGTGGAGAACATAAATTGTGCTTCAGTTCGGAAATCACATGTACGCGTCTTAGTAGTACTACTAGCACCTAACTCTTAAAAAAATAAAGCAAAGGAAGAACATACCAAAGGAGGAAGACTTTTGAAGATCAGCGTTGTCCATAATTAGCATGCTGGATGTGGATTCATATTTCCACCAAATCCCAGACTTTGGGAAACTAAACATTGCTGCCTTACATCCAGATCGCCCTGTTGTAGAGAACATAAATTGTGCTTCAGTTCGGAAAAAACATGTACGCGCATTAGCCGTACTACTAGCACCTAACTCTTAAAAAAATAAAGCAAAAGAAGAACATACCTAAAGAAGAAGACTTTTCAAGACCAGCATTGTCCATAATTAGCATGCTGGATGTGGATTCATATTTCCACCAAATCCCAGACTTTGGGAAACTAAACATTGCTGCCTTACATCCAGATCGCCCTGCTGTGGAGAACATAAATTGTGCTTCAGTTCGGAAATCACATGTACGCGTCTTAGTACTACTACTAGCACCTAACTCTTAAAAAAATAAAGCAAAGGAAGTACATACCAAAAGAAGAAGACTTTTCAAGATCAGCGTTGTCCATAATTAGCATGCTGGATGTGGATTCATGTTTCCACCAAATCCCAGACTTTGGGAAACTAAACATTGCTGCCTTACATCCAGATCGCCCTGCTGAGGAGAACATAAATTGTGCTTCAGTTCGGAAATCACATGTACGCGTCTTAGTACTACTACTTGCACCTAACTCTAAAAAAATAAAGCAAAGGAAGAACATACCAAAAGAAGAAGACTTTTGAAGATCAGCGTTGTCCATAATTAGCATGCTGGATGTGGATTCATATTTCCACCAAATCCCAGACTTTGGGAAACTAAACATTGCTGCCTTACATCCAGATCGCCCTGCTGTGGAGAATATAAATTGTGCTTCAGTTCGGAAAACACATGTACGCGTCTTAGTACTACTACTAGCACTTAACTCTTAAAAAAATAAAGGAAAGGAAGAACATAACAAAAGAAGAAGACTTTTGAAGATCAGCGTTGTCCATAATTAGCTTGCTGGATGTGGATTCATATTTCCACCAAATCCCAGACTTTGGGAAACTAAACATTGCTGCCTTACATCCAGATCGCCCTGCTGTGGTGAACATAAATTGTGCTTCAGTTCAGAAATCACATGTACCCGTCTTAGCCGTACTACTAGCACCTAACTCTTAAAAAAATAAAGCAAAGGAAGAACATACCAAAAGAAGAAGACTTTTGAAGATCAGTGTTGTCCATAATTAGCATGCTGGATGTGGATTCATATTTCCACTAAATCCCAGACTTTGGGAAACTAAACGTTTCTGCCATACATCCAGATCGCACTGCTGTGGAGAACATAAATTGTGCTTCAGTTCGGAAAAAACATGTACGCGCATTAGCCGTACAACTAGCACCTAACTCTTAAAAAAATAAAGCAAAGGAAGAACATACCAAAAGAAGAAGACTTTTGAAGATCTGCGTTGCCGATAATTAGCATGCTGGATGTGGATTCATATTTCCACCAAATCCCAGACTTTGGGAAACTAAACATTGCTGCCTTACATCCAGATCGCCCTGCTGAGGAGAACATATATTGTGCTTCAGTTCGGAAATCACATGTACGCGTCTTAGTACTACTACTTGCACCTAACTCTTAAAAAAAAAAAGCAAAGGAAGAACATACCAAAAGAAGAAGACTTTTGAAGATCAGCGTTGTCCATAATTAGCATGCTGGATGTGGATTCATATTTCCACCAAATCCCAGACTTTGGGAAACTAAACATTGCCGCCTTACATCCATATCGCCCTGCTGTGGAGAACATAAATTGTGCTTCAGTTCGGAAATCACATGTACGCGTCTTAGTAGTACTACTAGCACCTAACTCTTAAAAAAATAAAGCAAAGGAAGAACATACCAAAGGAGGAAGACTTTTGAAGATCAGCGTTGTCCATAATTAGCATGCTGGATGTGGATTCATATTTCCACCAAATCCCAGACTTTGGGAAACTAAACATTGCTGCCTTACATCCAGATCGCCCTGTTGTAGAGAACATAAATTGTGCTTCAGTTCGGAAAAAACATGTACGCGCATTAGCCGTACTACTAGCACCTAACTCTTAAAAAAATAAAGCAAAGGAAGAACATACCAAAGGAGGAAGACTTTTGAAGATCAGCGTTGTCCATAATTAGCATGCTGGATGTGGATTCATATTTCCACCAAATCCCAGACTTTGGGAAACTAAACATTGCTGCCTTACATCCAGATCGCCCTGCTGTGGAGAATATAAATTGTGCTTCAGTTCGGAAATCACATGTACGCGTCTTAGTACTACTACTAGCACTTAACTCTTAAAAAAATAAAGGAAAGGAAGAACATAACAAAAGAAGAAGACTTTTGAAGATCAGCGTTGTCCATAATTAGCATGTGTGATGATGATTCATATTTCCACCAAATCCCAGACTTTGGGAAACTAAACATTGCTGCCTTACATCCAGATGGCCCTGCTATGGAGAACATAAATTGTGCTTCAGTTCGGAAATCACATGTACGCATTTTACTACTACTACTAGCACCTAACTCTTAAAAAAATAAAGCAAAGGAAGAACATACCAAAAGAAGAAGACTTTTCAAGATCAGCGTTGTCCATAATTAGCATGCTGGATGTGGATTCATATTTCCACCAAATCCCAGACTTTAGGAAACTAAACATTGCCGCCTTACATCCAGATCGCCCTGCTGTGGAGAACATAAATTGTGCTTCAGTTCGGAAAAAACATGTACGCGTCTTAGTACTACTACTAGCACCTAACTCCTAAAAAAATAAAGCAAACGAAGAACATACCAAACGAAGAAGACTTTTCAAGATCAGCGTTGTCCATAATTAGCATGCTGGATGTGGATTCATATTTCCACCAAATCCCAGACTTTAGGAAACTAAACATTGCTGCCTTACATCCAGATCGCCCTGCTGTGGAGAACATAAATTGTGCTTCAGTTCGGAAATGACATTTACGCATCTTAGTAGTACTACTAACACCTAACCCTTAAAAAAATAAAGCAAAGGAAGAACATACCAAAAGAAGAAGACTTTTGAAGATCAGCGTTGTCCATAATTAGCATGCTGGATGTGGATTCATATTTTTACCAAATCCCAGACTTTGGGAAACTAAACATTGCTGCCTTACATCCAGATCGCCCTGCTGTGGAGAACATAAATTGTGCTTCAGATCGGAAATCACATGTACGCGTCCTAGTAGTACTACTAGCACCTAACCCTTAAAAGAATAAAGCAAAGGAAGAACATACCAAAAGAAGAAGACATTTGAAGATCAGCGTTGTCCATAATTAGCATGCTGGATGTGGATTCATATTTCCACCAAATCCCAGACTTTGGGAAACTAAACATTGCTGCCTTACATCCAGATTGCCCTGCTGTGGAGAATATAAATTGTGCTTCAGTTCGGAAATCACATGTACGCGTCTTAGTACTACTACTAGCACCTAACTCTTAAAAAAATAAAGGAAAGGAAGAACATAACAAAAGAAGAAGACTTTTGAAGATCAGCGTTGTCCATAATTAGCATGCTGGATGTGGATTCATATTTCCACCAAATCCCAGGCTTTGGGAAACTAAACATTGCTACCTTACATCCAGATCGCCCTGTTGTGGAGAACATAAATTGTGCTTCAGTTCGGAAATCACATGTACGCATCCTAGTAGTACTACTAGCACCTAACTCTTAAAAAAATAAAGCAAAGGAAGAACATACCAAAAGAAGAAGACTTTACAAGATCAGCGTTGTCCATAATTAGCATGCTGGATGTGGATTCATATTTCCACCAATTCTCAGACTTTGGGAAACTAAACATTGCTGCCTTACATCCAGATCGCCCTGCTGTGGAGAACATAAATTGTGCTTCAGTTCGGAAATCACATTTACGCGTCTTAGTAGTACTACTAGCACCTAACTCTTAAAAAAATAAAGCAAAGGAAGAACATACCAAAAGAAGAAGACTTTTCAAGATCAGCGTTGTCCATAATTAGCATGCTGGATGTGGATTCATATTTCCACCAAATCCCAGACTTTGGGAAACTAAACATTGCTGCCTTACATCCAGATCGCCCTGCTGTGGGGAACATAAATTGTGCTTCAGTTCGGAAATCACATGTACGCGTCTTAGTAGTACTACTAGTACCTAACTCTTAAAAATATAAAGCAAAGGAAGAACATACCAAAAGAAGAAGACTTTTGAAGATCAGCGTTGTCCATAATTAGCATGCTGGATGTGGATTCATATTTCCACCAAATCCCAGACTTTGGGAAACTAAACATTGCTGCCTTACATCCAGATCGCCCTGCTGTGGAGAACATAAATTGTGCTTCAGTTCCGAAAAAACATGTACGCGCATTAGCCGTACAACTAGCACCTAACACTTAAAAAAATAAAGCAAAGGAAGAACATACCAAAAGAAGAAGACTTTTGAAGATCAGCGTTGCCGATAATTAGCATGCTGGATGTGGATTCATATTTCCACCAAATCCCAGACTTTGGGAAACTAAACATTGCTGCCTTACATCCAGATCGCCCTGCTGAGGAGAACATATATTGTGCTTCAGTTCGGAAATCACATGTACGCGTCTTAGTAGTACTACTTGCACCTAACTCTTAAAAAAAAAAAGCAAAGGAAGAACATACCAAAAGAAGAAGACTTTTGAAGATCAGCGTTGTCCATAATTAGCATGCTGGATGTGGATTCATATTTCCACCAAATCCCAGACTTTGGGAAACTAAACATTGCTGCCTTACATCCAGATCACCCTGCTGTGGGGAACATAAATTGTGCTTCAGTTCGGAAAAAACATGTACGCGCATTAGCCGTACTACTAGCACCTAACTCTTAAAAAAATAAAGCAAAGGAAGAACATACCAAAAGAAGAAGACTTTTGAAGATCAGCGTTGTCCATAATTAGCATGCTGGATGTGGATTCATATTTCCACCAAATCCCAGACTTTGGGAAACTAAACATTGCTGCCTTACATCCGGATCGCCCTGCTGTGGAGAACATAAATTGTGCTTCAGTTCGGAAATCACATGTACGCGTCTTAGTAGTACTACTAGTACCTAACTCTTAAAAATATAAAGCAAAGGAAGAACATACCAAAAGAAGAAGACTTTTGAGGATCAGCTTTGTCCATAATTAGCATGCTGGATGTGGATTCATATTTCCACCAAATCCCAGACTTTGGGAAACTAAACATTGCTGCCTTACATCCAGATCGCCCTGCTGTGGAGAACATAAATTGTGCTTCAGTTCGGAAAAAACATGTACGCGCATTAGCCGTACTACTAGCACCTAACTCTTAAAAAAATAAAGCAAAGGAAGAACATACCAAAAGAAGAAGACTTTTGAAGATCAGCGTTGTCCATAATTAGCATGCTGGATGTGGATTCGTATTTCCACCAAATCCCAGACTTTGGGAAACTAAACATTGCTGCCTTACATCCAGATCGCCCTGCTGTGGAGAACATAAATTGTGCTTCAGTTCGGAAAAAACATGTACGCGCATTAGCCGTACTACTAGCACCCAACTCTTAAAAAAATAAAGCAAAGGAAGAACATACCAAAAGAAGAAGACTTTTGAAGATCAGCGTTGTCCATAATTAGCATGCTGGATGTGGATTCATATTTCCACCAAATCCCAGACTTTGGGAAACTAAACATTGCTGCCTTACATCCAGATCGCCCTGCTGTGGAGAACATAAATTGTGCTTCAGTTCGGAAATCACATGTACGCGTCTTAGTAGTACTACTAGTACCTAACTCTAAAAAATATAAAGCAAAGGAAGAACATACCAAAAGAAGAAGACTTTTGAAGATCAGCGTTGTCCATAATTAGCATGCTGGATGTGGATTCATATTTCCACCAAATCCCAGACTTTGGGAAACTAAACATTGCTGCCTTACATCCAGATCGCCCTGCTGTGGAGAACATAAATTGTGCTTCAGTTCGGAAATCACATGTACGCGGCTTACTAGTACTACTAGCACCTAACCCTTAAAAGAATAAAGCAAAGGAAGAACATACCAAAAGAAGAAGACTCTTGAAGATCAGCGTTGTCCATAATTAGCATGCTGGATGTGGATTCATATTTCCACCAAATCCCAGACTTTGGGAAACTAAACATTGCTGCCTTACATCCAGATCGCCCTGCTGTGGAGAACATAAATTGTGCTTCAGTTCGGAAATCACATGTACGCATCTTAGTACTACTACTAGCACCTAACTCTTAAAAAAATAAAGCAAAGGAAGAACATACCAAAAGAAGAAGACTTTTGAAGATCATCGTTGTCCATAATTAGCATGCTGGATGTGGATTCATATTTCCACCAAATCTCAGACTTTGGGAAACTAAATATTGCTGCCTTACATCCAAATCGCCCTGCTTTGGAGAACATAAATTGTGCTTCAGTTCGGAAATCACATTTACGCGTCTTAGTAGTACTACTAGCACCTAACTCTTAAAAAAATAAAGCAAAGGAAGAACATACCAAAAGAAGAAGACTTTTCAAGATCAGCGTTGTCCATAATTAGCATGCTGGATGTGGATTCATATTTCCACCAAATCCCTGACATTGGGAAACTAAACATTGCTGCCTTACATCCAGATCGCCCTGCTGTGGAGAACATAAATTGTGCTTCAGTTCGGAAATCACATGTACGCGTCTTAGTAGTACTACTAGTACCTAACTCTTAAAAATATAAAGCAAAGGAAGAACATACCAAAAGAAGAAGACTTTTGAGGATCAGCTTTGTCCATAATTAGCATGCTGGATGTGGATTCATATTTCCACCAAATCCCAGACTTTGGGAAACTATCCCAGACTTTGGGAAACTAAACATTGCTGCCTTACATCCAGATCGCCCTGCTGTGGAGAACATAAATTGTGCTTCAGTTCGGAAAAAACATGTACGCGCATTAGCCGTACTACTAGCACCTAACTCTTAAAAAAATAAAGCAAAGGAAGAACATACCAAAAGAAGAAGACTTTTGAAGATCAGCGTTGTCCATAATTAGCATGCTGGATGTGGATTCGTATTTCCACCAAATCCCAGACTTTGGGAAACTAAACATTGCTGCCTTACATCCAGATCGCCCTGCTGTGGAGAACATAAATTGTGCTTCAGTTCGGAAAAAACATGTACGCGCATTAGCCGTACTACTAGCACCTAACTCTTAAAAAAATAAAGCAAAGGAAGAACATACCAAAAGAAGAAGACTTTTCAAGATCAGCGTTGTCCATAATTAGCATGCTGGATGTAGATTCATATTTTTACCAAATCCCAGACTTTGGGAAACTAAACATTGCTGCCTTACATCCAGATCGCCCTGCTGTGGAGAACATAAATTGTGCTTCACTTCGGAAATCACATGTACGCGTCCTAGTAGTACTACTAGCACCTAACCCTTAAAAGAATAAAGCAAAGGAAGAACATACCAAAAGAAGAAGACTTTTGAAGATCAGCGTTGTCCATAATTAGCATGCTGGATGTGGATTCATATTTCCACCAAATCCCAGACTTTGGGAAACTAAACTTTGCTGCCTTACATCCAGATCGCCCTGCTGTGGAGAATATAAATTGTGCTTCAGTTCGGAAACCACATGTACGCGTCTTAGTACTACTACTAGCACCTAACTCATAAAAAAATAAAGGAAAGGAAGAACATAACAAAAGAAGAAGACTTTTGAAGATCAGCGTTGTCCATAATTAGCATGCTGGATGTGGATCCATATTTCCACCAAATCCCAGACTTTGGGAAACTAAACATTGCTACCTTACATCCATCGCCCTGCTGTGGAGAACATAAATTGTGCTTCAGTTCGGAAATCACATGTACACGTCTTAGTAGTACTACTAGCACCTAACTCTTAAAAAAATAAAGCAAAGGAAGAACATACCAAAAGAAGAAGACTTTACAAGATCAGCGTTGTCCATAATTAGCATGCTGGATGTGGATTCATATTTCCACCAAATCTCAGACTTTGGGAAACTAAACATTGCTGCCTTACATCCAAATCGCCCTGCTTTGGAGAACATAAATTGTGCTTCAGTTCGGAAATCACATTTACGCGTCTTAGTAGTACTACTAGCACCTAACTCTTAAAAAAATAAAGCAAAGGAAGAACATACCAAAAGAAGAAGACTTTTCAAGATCAGCGTTGTCCATAATTAGCATGCTGGATGTGGATTCATATTTCCACCAAATCCCAGACTTTGGGAAACTAAACATTGCTGCCTTACATCCAGATCGCCCTGCTGTGGGGAACATAAATTGTGCTTCAGTTCGGAAATCACATGTACGCGTCTTAGTAGTACTACTAGTACCTAACTCTTAAAAATATAAAGCAAAGCAAGAACATACCAAAAGAAGAAGACTTTTCAAGACCAGCATTGTCCATAATTAGCATGCTGGATGTGGATTCATATTTCCACCAAATCCCAGACTTTGGGAAACTAAACATTGCTGCCTTACATCCAGATCGCCCTGCTGTGGAGAACATAAATTGTGCTTCAGTTCGGAAAAAACATGTACGCGCATTAGCCGTACTACTAGCACCTAACTCTTAAAAAAATAAAGCAAAGGAAGAACATACCAAAAGAAGAAGACTTTTGAAGATCAGCGTTGTCCATAATTAGCATGCTGGATGTGGATTCATATTTCCACCAAATCTCAGACTTTGGGAAACTAAACATTGCTGCCTTACATCCAGATCGCCCTGCTGTGGAGAACATAAATTGTGCTTCAGTTCGGAAAAAACATGTACGCGCATTAGCCGTACTACTAGCACCTAACTCTTAAAAAAATAAAGCAAAGGAAGAACATACCAAAAGAAGAAGACTTTTCAAGATCAGCGTTGTCCATAATTAGCATGCTGGATGTGGATTCATATTTCCACCAAATCCCAGACTTTGGGAAACTAAACATTGCTGCCTTACATCCAGATCGCCCTGCTGTGGAGAACATAAATTGTGCTTCAGTTCGGAAATCACATGTACGCGTCTTAGTAGTACTACTAGTACCTAACTCTAAAAAATATAAAGCAAAGGAAGAACATACCAAAAGAAGAAGACATTTGAAGATCAGCGTTGTCCATAATTAGCATGCTGGATGTGGATTCATATTTCCACCAAATCCCAGACTTTGGGAAACTAAACATTGCTGCCTTACATCCAGATCGCCCTGCTGTGGAGAACATAAATTGTGCTTCAGTTCGGAAAAAACATGTACGCGCATTAGCCGTACTACTAGCACCTAACTCTTAAAAAAATAAAGCAAAGGAAGAACATACCAAAAGAAGAAGACTTTTGAAGATCAGCGTTGTCCATAATTAGCATGCTGGATGTGGATTCATATTTCCACCAAATCTCAGACTTTGGGAAACTAAACATTGCTGCCTTACATCCAGATCGCCCTGCTGTGGAGAACATAAATTGTGCTTCAGTTCGGAAATCACATTTACGCGTCTTAGTAGTACTACTAGCACCTAACTCTTAAAAAAATAAAGCAAAGGAAGAACATACCAAAAGAAGAAAACTTTTCAAGATCAGCGTTGTCCATAATTAGCATGCTGGATGTGGATTCATATTTCCACCAAATCCCAGACTTTGGGAAACTAAACATTGCTGCCTTACATCCAGATCGCCCTGCTGTGGAGAACATAAATTGTGCTTCAGTTCGGAAATCACATGTAGGCGTCTTAGTAGTACTACTAGTACCTAACTCTAAAAAATATAAAGCAAAGGAAGAACATACCAAAAGAAGAAGACATTTGAAGATCAGCGTTGTCCATAATTAGCATGCTGGATGTGGATTCATATTTCCACCAAATCCCAGACTTTGGGAAACTAAACATTGCTGCCTTACATCCAGATCGCCCTGCTGTGGAGAACATAAATTGTGCTTCAGTTCGGAAATCACATGTACGCGTCTTAGTAGTTCTACTAGCACCTAACTCTTAAAAAAATAAAGCAAAGGAAGAACATACCAAAAGAAGAAGACTTTTGAAGATCATCGTTGTCCATAATTAGCATGCTGGATGTGGATTCATATTTTTACCAAATCCCAGACTTTGGGAAACAAAACATTGCTGCCTTACATCCAGATCGCCCTGCTGTGGGGAACATAAATTGTGCTTCAGTTCGGAAATCACATTTACGCGTCTTAGTAGTACTACTAGCACCTAACCCTTAAAAAAATAAAGCAAAGGAAGAACATACCAAAAGAAGAAGAATTTTGAAGATCAGAGTTGTCCATAATTAGCATGCTGGATGTGGATTCATATTTTTACCAAATCCCAGACTTTGGGAAACTAAACATTGCTGCCTTACATCCAGATCGCCCTGCTGTGGAGAACATAAATTGTGCTTCACTTCGGAAATCACATGTACGCGTCCTAGTAGTACTACTAGCACCTAACCCTTAAAAGAATAAAGCAAAGGAAGAACATACCAAAAGAAGAAGACTTTTGAAGATCAGCGTTGTCCATAATTAGCATGCTGGAAGTGGATTCATATTTCCACCAAATCCCAGACTTTGGGAAACTAAACTTTGCTGCCTTACATCCAGATCGCCCTGCTGTGGAGAATATAAATTGTGCTTCAGTTCGGAAATCACATGTACGCGTCTTAGTACTACTACTAGCACCTAACTCTTAAAAAAATAAAGGAAAGGAAGAACATAACAAAAGAAGAAGACTTTTGAAGATCAGCGTTGTCCATAATTAGCATGCTGGATGTGGATTCATATTTCCACCAAATCCCAGAATTTGGGAAACTAAACATTGCTGCCTTACATCCAGATCGCCCTGCTGTGGAGAACATAAATTGTGCTTCAGTTCGGAAAAAACATGTACGCGCATTAGCCGTACTACTAGCACCTAACTCTTAAAAAAATAAAGCAAAGGAAGAACATACCAAAAGAAGAAGACTTTTGAAGATAAGCGTTGTCCATAATTAGCATGCTGGATGTGGATTCATATTTCCACCAAATCCCAGACTTTGGGAAACTAAACATTGCTGTCTTACATCCAGATCGCCCTGCTGTGGAGAACAAAAATTGTGCTTCAGTTCGGAAATCACATGTACGCGTCCTAGTAGTACTACTAGCACCTAACCCTTAAAAGAATAAAGCAAAGGAAGAACATACCAAAAGAAGAAGACTTTTCAAGATCAGCGTTGTCTATAATTAGTATGCTGGATGTGGATTCATATTTCCACCAAATCCCAGACTTTGGGAAACTAAACATTGCTGCCTTACATCCAGATCGCCCTGCTGTGGAGAACATAAATTGTGCTTCAGTTCGCAAATCACATGTACGCGTCTTAGTAGTACTACTAGTACCTAACTCTAAAAAATATAAAGCAAAGGAAGAACATACCAAAAGAAGAAGACTTTTGAAGATCAGCGTTGTCCATAATTAGCATGCTGGATGTGGATTCATATTTCCACCAAATCCCAGACTTTGGGAAACTAAACATTGCTGCCTTACATCCAGATCGCCCTGCTGTGGAGAACATAAATTGTGCTTCAGTTCGGAAAAAACACGTACGCGCATTAGCCGTACTACTAGCACCTAACTCTTAAAAAAATAAAGCAAAGGAAGAACATACCAAAAGAAGAAGACTTTTGAAGATCAGCGTTGTCCATAATTAGCATGCTGGATGTGGATTCATATTTCCACCAAATCCCAGACTTTGGGAAACTAAACATTGCTGCCTTACATCCAGATCGCCCTGCTGTGGAGAACATAAATTGTGCTTCAGTTCGGAAAAAACATGTACGCGCATTAGCCGTACTACTAGCACCTAACTCTTAAAAAAATAAAGCAAAGGAAGAACATACCAAAAGAAGAAGACTTTTGAAGATCAGCGTTGTCCATAATTAGCATGCTGGATGTGGATTCATATTTCCACCAAATCCCAGACTTTGGGAAACTAAACATTGCTGCCTTACATCCAGATCGCCCTGCTGTGGAGAACATAAATTGTGCTTCAGTTCGGAAATCACATGTACGCGTCTTAGTAGTACTACTAGTACCTAACTCTAAAAAATATAAAGCAAAAGAAGAACATACCAAAAGAAGAAGACTTTTGAAGATCAGCGTTGTCCATAATTAGCATGCTGGATGTGGATTCATATTTCCACCAAATCCCAGACTTTGGGAAACTAAACATTGCTGCCTTACATCCAGATCGCCCTGCTGTGGAGAACATAAATTGTGCTTCAGTTCGGAAATCACATGTACGCGTCTTAGTAGTACTACTAGTATCTAACTCTAAAAAATATGAAGCAAAGGAAGAACATACCAAAAGAAGAAGACTTTTCAAGATCAGCGTTGTCCATAATTAGCATGCTGGATGTGGATTCATATTTCCACCAAATCCCAGACTTTAGGAAACTAAACATTGCTGCCTTACATCCAGATCGCCCTGCTGTGGGGAACATAAATTGTGCTTCAGTTCGGAAATCACATGTACGCGTCTTAGTAGTACTACTAGTACCTAACTCTTAAAAATATAAAGCAAAGGAAGAACATACCAAAAGAAGAAGACTTTTCAAGACCCGCATTGTCCATAATTAGCATGCTGGATGTGGATTCATATTTCCACCAAATCCCAGACTTTGGGAAACTAAACATTGCTGCCTTACATCCAGATCGCCCTGCTGTGGAGAACATAAATTGTGCTTCAGTTCGGAAAAAACATGTACGCGCATTAGCCGTACTACTAGCACCTAACTCTTAAAAAAATAAAGCAAAGGAAGAACATACCAAAAGAAGAAGACTTTTGAAGATCAGCGTTGTCCATAATTAGCATGCTGGATGTGGATTCATATTTCCACCAAATCTCAGACTTTGGGAAACTAAACATTGCTGCCTTACATCCAGATCGCCCTGCTGTGGAGAACATAAATTGTGCTTCAGTTCGGAAATCACATTTACGCGTCTTAGTAGTACTACTAGCACCTAACTCTTAAAAAAATAAAGCAATGGAAGAACATACCAAAAGAAGAAGACTTTTCAAGATCAGCATTGTCCATAATTAGCATGCTGGATGTGGATTCATATTTCCACCAAATCCCAGACTTTGGGAAACTAAACATTGCTGCCTTACATCCAGATCGCCCTGCTGTGGAGAACATAAATTGTGCTTCAGTTCGGAAATCACATGTACGCGTCTTAGTAGTACTACTAGTACCTAACTCTGAAAAATATAAAGCAAAGGAAGAACATACCAAAAGAAGAAGACATTTGAAGATCAGCGTTGTCCATAATTAGCATGCTGGATGTGGATTCATATTTCCACCAAATCCCAGACTTTGGGAAACTAAACATTGCTGCCTTACATCCAGATCGCCCTGCTGTGGAGAACATAAATTGTGCTTCAGTTCGGAAATCACATGTACGCGTCTTAGTAGTTCTACTAGCACCTAACTCTTAAAAAAATAAAGCAAAGGAAGAACATACCAAAAGAAGAAGACTTTTGAAGATCATCGTTGTCCATAATTAGCATGCTGGATGTGGATTCATATTTTTACCAAATCCCAGACTTTGGGAAACAAAACATTGCTGCCTTACATCCAGATCGCCCTGCTGTGGGGAACATAAATTGTGCTTCAGTTCGGAAATCACATTTACGGGTCTTAGTAGTACTACTAGCACCTAACCCTTAAAAAAATAAAGCAAAGGAAGAACATACCAAAAGAAGAAGAATTTTGAAGATCAGAGTTGTCCATAATTAGCATGCTGGATGTGGATTCATATTTTTACCAAATCCCAGACTTTGGGAAACTAAACATTGCTGCCTAACATCCAGATCGCCCTGCTGTGGAGAACATAAATTGTGCTTCACTTCGGAAATCACATGTACGCGTCCTAGTAGTACTACTAGCACCTAGCCCTTAAAAGAATAAAGCAAAGGAAGAACATACCAAAAGAAGAAGACTTTTGAAGATCAGCGTTGTCCATAATTAGCATGCTGGAAGTGGATTCATATTTCCACCAAATCCCAGACTTTGGGAAACTAAACTTTGCTGCCTTACATCCAGATCGCCCTGCTGTGGAGAATATAAATTGTGCTTCAGTTCGGAAATCACATGTACGCGTCTTAGTACTACTACTAGCACCTAACTCTTAAAAAAATAAAGGAAAGGAAGAACATAACAAAAGAAGAAGACTTTTGAAGATCAGCGTTGTCCATAATTAGCATGCTGGATGTGGATTCATATTTCCACCAAATCCCAGACTTTGGGAAACTAAACATTGCTACCTTACATCCAGATCGCCCTGCTGTGGAGAACATAAATTGTGCTTCAGTTCGGAAATCACATGTACGCGTCTTAGTAGTACTACTAGCACCAAACTCTTGAAAAAATAAAGCAAAGGAAGAACATACCAAAAGAAGAAGACTTTACAAGATCAGCGTTGTCCATAATTAGCATGCTGGATGTGGATTCATATTTCCACCAAATCTCAGACTTTGGGAAACTAAACATTGCTGCCTTACATCCAGATCGCCCTGCTGTGGAGAACATAAATTGTGCTTCAGTTCGGAAATCACATTTACGCGTCTTAGTAGTACTACTAGCACCTAACTCTTAAAAAAATAAAGCAAAGGAAGAACATACCAAAAGAAGAAGACTTTTCAAGATCAGCGTTGTCCATAATTAGCATGCTGGATGTGGATTCATATTTCCACCAAATCCCAGACTTTGGGAAACTAAACATTGCTGCCTTACATCTAGATCGCCCTGCTGTGGGGAACATAAATTGTGCTTCAGTTCGGAAATCACATGTACGCGTCTTTGTAGTACTACTAGTACCTAACTCTTAAAAACATAAAGCAAAGGAAGAACATACCAAAAGAAGAAGACTTTTGACGATCAGCTTTGTCCATAATTAGCATGCTGGATGTGGATTCATATTTCCACCAAATCCCAGACTTTGGGAAACTAAACATTGCTGCCTTACATCTAGATCGCCCTGCTGTGGAGAACATAAATTGTGCTTCAGTTCGGAAAAAACATGTACGCGCATTAGCCGTACTACTAGCACCTAACTCTTAAAAAAATAAAGCAAAGGAAGAACATACCAAAAGAAGAAGACTTTTCAAGATCAGCGTTGTCCATAATTAGCATGCTGGATGTGGATTCATATTTCCACCAAATCCCAGACTTTGGGAAACTAAACATTGCTGTCTTACATCCAGATCGCCCTGCTGTGGAGAACAAAAATTGTGCTTCAGTTCGGAAATCACATGTAGGCGTCCTAGTAGTACTACTAGCACCTAACCCTTAAAAGAATAAAGCAAAGGAAGAACATACCAAAAGAAGAAGACTTTTGAAGATCAGCATTGTCCATAATTAGCATGCTGGATGTGGATTCATATTTCCACCAAATCCCAGACTTTGGGAAACTAAACATTGCTGCCTTACATCCAGATCGCCCTGCTGTGGAAAACATAAATTGTTCTTCAGTTCGGAAATCACATGTCGCCTCTTAGCCGTACTACTAGCACCAAACTCCTAAAAAAATAAAGCAAAGGAAGAACATACCAAAAGAAGAAGACTTTTCAAGATCAGCGTTGTCCATAATTAGCATGCTGGATGTGGATTCATATTTCCACCAAATCCCAGACTTTGGGAAACTAAACATTGCTGCCTTACATCCAGATCGCCCTGCTGTTGAGAACATAAATTGTGCTTCAGTTCGGAAATCACATGTACGCGTCTTAGTACTACTACTAGCACCTAACTCTTAAAAAAATAAAGCAAAGGAAGAACCTACCAAAAGAAGAAGACTTTTCAAGATCAGCATTGTCCATAATTAGCATGCTGGATGTGGATTCATATTTGCACCAAATCCCAGACTTTGGGAAACTAAACATTGCTGCCTTACATCCAGATCGCCCTCCTGTGGAGAACATAAATTGTGCTTCAGTTCGGAAATCACATGTATGCGTCTTAGTACTACTACTAGCACCTAACTCTTAAAAAAATAAAGCAAAGGAAGAACATACCAAAAGAAGAAGACTTTTGAAGATCAGCGTTGTCTATAATTAGCATGCTGGATGTGGATTCATATTTGCACCAAATCCCAGACTTTGGGAAACTAAACATTGCTGCCATACATCCAGATCGCCCTGCTGTGGAGAACATAAATTGTGCTTCAGTTCGGAAATCACATGTATGCGTCTTAGTAGTACTAGTAGTACCTAACTCTTAAAAATATAAAGCAAAGGAAGAACATACCAAAAGAAGAAGACTTTTGAAGATCAGCGTTGTCCATAATTAGCATGCTGGATGTGGATTCACATTTCCACCAAATCCTAGACTTTGGGAAACTAAACATTGCTGCCTTACATCCAGATCGCCCTGCTGTGGAGAATATAAATTGTGCTTCAGTTCAGAAATCACATGTACGCGTCTTAGTACTACTACTAGCACCTAACTCTTAAAAAAATAAAGGAAAGGAAGAACATACCAAAAGAAGAAGACTTTTGAAGATCAGCGTTGTCCATAATTAGCATGCTGGATGTGGATTCATATTTCCACCAAATCCCAGACTTTGGGAAACTAAACATTGCTACCTTACATCCAGATCGCCCTGCTGTGGAGAACATAAATTGTGCTTCAGTTCGGAAATCACATGTACGCGTCTTAGTAGTACTACTAGCACCTAACTCTTAAAAAAATAAAGCAAAGGAAGAACATACCAAAAGAAGAAGACTTTACAAGATCAGCGTTGTCCATAATTAGCATGCTGGATGTGGATTCATATTTCCACCAAATCTCAGATTTTGGGAAAATAAACTTTGCTGCCTTACATCCAGATCGCCCTGCTGTGGAGAACATAAATTGTGCTTCAGTTCGGAAATCACATGTACGCGTCTTAGTAGTACTACTAGCACCTAACTCTTAAAAAAATAAAGCAAAGGAAGAACATACCAAAAGAAGAAGACTTTACAAGATCAGCGTTGTCCATAATTAGCATGCTGGATGTGGATTCATATTTCCACCAAATCTCAGATTTTGGGAAAATAAACTTTGCTGCCTTACATCCAGATCGCCCTGCTGTGGAGAACATAAATTGTGCTTCAGTTCGGAAATCACATGTACGCGTCTTAGTACTACTACTAGCACCTAACTCTTAAAAAAATAAAGGAAAGGAAGAACATACCAAAAGAAGAAGACTTTTGAAGATCAGCGTTGTCCATAATTAGCATGCTGGATGTGGATTCATATTTCCACCAAATCCCAGACTTTGGGAAACTAAACATTGCTACCTTACATCCAGATCGCCCTGCTGTGGAGAACATAAATTGTGCTTCAGTTCGGAAATCACATGTACGCGTCTTAGTAGTACTACTAGCACCTAACTCTTAAAAAAATAAAGCAAAGGAAGAACATACCATAAGAAGAAGACTTTACAAGATCAGCGTTGTCCATAATTAGCATGCTGGATGTGGATTCATATTTCCACCAAATCTCAGATTTTGGGAAAATAAACTTTGCTGCCTTACATCCAGATCGCCCTGCTGTGGAGAACATAAATTGTGCTTCAGTTCGGAAATCACATTTACGCGTCTTAGTAGTACTACTAGCACCTAACTCTTAAAAAAATAAAGCAAACGAAGAACATACCAAAAGAAGAAGACTTTTGAAGATCAGCATTGTCCATAATTAGCATGCTGGATGTGGATTCATATTTCCACCAAATCTCAGACTTTTGGAAACTAAACATTGCTGCCTTACATCCAGATCGCCCTGCTGTGGAGAACATAAATTGTGCTTCAGTTCGGAAATCACATTTACGCGTCTTAGTAGTACTACTAGCACCTAACTCTTAAAAAAATAAAGCAAAGGAAGAACATACCAAAAGAAGAAGACTTTTCAAGATCAGCGTTGTCCATAATTAGCATGCTGGATGTGGATTCATATTTCCACCAAATCCCAGACTTTGGGAAACTAAACATTGCTGCCTTACATCCAGATCGCCCTGCTGTGGGGAACATAAATTGTGCTTCAGTTCGGAAATCACATGTACGCGTCTTAGTAGTACTACTAGTACCTAACTCTTAAAAATATAAAGCAAAGGAAGAACATACCAAAAGAAGAAGACTTTTGAAGATCAGCTTTGTCCATAATTAGCATGCTGGATGTGGATTCATATTTCCACCAAATCCCAGACTTTGGGAAACTAAACATTGCTGCCTTACATCCAGATCGCCCTGCTGTGGAGAACATAAATTGTGCTTCAGTTCGGAAAAAACATGTACGAGCATTAGCCGTACTACTAGCACCTAACTCTTAAAAAAAAAAAGCAAAGGAAGAACATACCAAAAGAAGAAGACTTTTGAAGATCAGCGTTGTCCATAATTAGCATGCTGGATGTGGATTCATATTTCCACCAAATCCCAGACTTTGGGAAACTAAACATTGCTGCCTTACATCCAGATCGCCCTGCTGTGGGGAACATAAATTGTGCTTCAGTTCGGAAATCACATTTACGCGTCTTAGTAGTACTACTAGCACCTAGCCCTTAAAAAAAATAAAGCAAAGGAAGAACATACCAAAAGAAGAAGACTTTTGAAGATCAGTGTTGTCCATAATTAGCATGCTGGATGTGGATTCATATTTTTACCAAATCCCAGACTTCGGGAAACTAAACATTGCTGCCTTACATCCAGATCGCCCTGCTGTGGAGAACATAAATTGTGCTTCAGTTCGGAAATCACATGTACGCGTCTTAGTAGTACTACTAGTACCTAACTCTTAAAAAAATAAAGCAAAGGAAGAACATACCAAAAGAAGAAGACTTTTGAAGATCAGCGTTGTCCATAATTAGCATGCTGGATGTGGATTCATATTTCCACCAAATCCCAGACTTTGGGAAACTAAACATTGCTGCCTTACATCCAGATCACCCTGCTGTTGAGAACATAAATTGTGCTTCAGTTCGGAAATCACATGTACGCTTCTTAGTAGTACTACTAGCACCTAACTCTTAAAAAAATAAAGCAAAGGAAGAACCTACCAAAAGAAGAAGACTTTTGAAGATCAGCATTGTCCATAATTAGCATGCTGGATGTGGATTCATATTTGCACCAAATCCCAGACTTTGGGAAACTAAACATTGCTGCCTTACATCCAGATCGCCCTGCTGTGGAGAACATAAATTGTGTATCAGCTCGGAAATCACATGTATGCGTCTTAGTACTACTACTAGCACCTAACTCTTAAAAAAATAAAGCAAAGGAAGAACATACCAAAAGAAGAAGACTTTTGAAGATCAGCGTTGTCTATAATTAGCATGCTGGATGTGGATTCATATTTGCACCAAATCCCAGACTTTGGGAAACTAAACATTGCTGCCATACATCCAGATCGCATTGCTGTGGAGAACATAAATTGTGCTTCAGTTCGGAAAAAACATGTACGCGCATTAGCCGTACTACTAGCACCTAACTCTTAAAAATATAAAGCAAAGGAAGAACATACCAAAAGAAGAAGACTTTTGAAGATCATCGTTGTCCATAATTAGCATGCTGGATGTGGATTCATATTTCCACCAAATCCCAGACTTTGGGAAACTAAACATTGCTGCCTTACATCCAGATCGCCCTGCTGTGGGGAACATAAACTGTGCTTCAGTTCGGAAATCACATTTACGCGTCTTAGTAGTACTACTAGCACCTAGCCCTTAAAAAAATAAAGCAAAGGAAGAACATACCAAAAGAAGAAGACTTTTGAAGATCAGCGTTGTCCATAATTAGCATGCTGGATGTGGATTCATATTTTTACCAAATCCCAGACTTTGGGAAACTAAACATTGCTGCCTTACATCCAGATCGCCCTGCTGTGGAGAACATAAATTGTGCTTCAGTTCGGAAATCACATGTACGCGTCTTAGTAGTACTACTAGTACCTAACTGTTAAAAAAATAAAGCAAAGGAAGAACATACCAAAAGAAGAAGACTTTTGAAGATCAGCGTTGTCCATAATTAGCATGCTGGATGTGGATTCATATTTCCACCAAATCCCAGACTTTGGGGAACTAAACATTGCTGCCTTACATCCAGATCACCATGCTGTTGAGAACATAAATTGTGCTTCAGTTCGGAAATCACATGTACGCGTCTTAGTAGTACTACTAGCACCTAACTCTTAAAAAAATAAAGGAAAGGAAGAACATACCAAAAGAAGAAGACTTTTGAAGATCAGCGTTGTCCATAATTAGCATGCTGGATGTGGATTCATATTTCCACCAAATCCCAGACTTTGGGAAACTGAACTTTGCTGCCTTACATCCAGATCGCCCTGCTGTGGAGAATATAAATTGTGCTTCAGTTCGGAAATCACATGTACGCGTCCTAGTAGTACTACTAGCACATAACTCTTAAGAAAATAAAGCAAAGGAAGAACATACCAAAAGAAGAAGACTTTACAAGATCAGCGTTGTCCATAATTAGCATGCTGGATGTCGATTCATATTTCCACCAAATCTCAGACTTTTGGAAACTAAACATTGCTGCCTTACATCCAGATCGCCCTGCTGTGGAGAACATAAATTGTGCTTCAGTTCGGAAATCACATTTACGCGTCTTAGTAGTACTACTAGCACCTAACTCTTAAAAAAATAAAGCAAAGGAAGAACATACCAAAAGAAGAAGACTTTTCAAGATCAGCGTTGTCCATAATTAGCATGCTGGATGTGGATTCATATTTCCACCAAATCCCAGACTTTGGGAAACTAAACATTGCTGCCTTACATCCAGATCGCCCTGCTGTGGGGAACATAAATTGTGCTTCAGTTCGGAAATCACATGTACGCGTCTTAGTAGTACTACTAGTACCTAACTCTTAAAAATATAAAGCAAAGGAAGAACATACCAAAAGAAGAAGACTTTTGAAGATCAGCTTTGTCCATAATTAGCATGCTGGATGTGGATTCATATTTCCACCAAATCCCAGACTTTGGGAAACTAAACATTGCTGCCTTACATCCAGATCGCCCTGCTGTGGAGAACATAAATTGTGCTTCAGTTCGGAAAAAACATGTACGAGCATTAGCCGTACTACTAGCACCTAACTCTTAAAAAAAAAAAGCAAAGGAAGAACATACCAAAAGAAGAAGACTTTTGAAGATCAGCGTTGTCCATAATTAGCATGCTGGATGTGGATTCATATTTCCACCAAATCCCAGACTTTGGGAAACTAAACATTGCTGCCTTACATCCAGATCGCCCTGCTGTGGGGAACATAAATTGTGCTTCAGTTCGGAAATCACATGTACGCGTCTTAGTAGTACTACTAGTACCTAACTCTTAAAAATATAAAGCAAAGGAAGAACATACCAAAAGAAGAAGACTTTTGAAGATCAGCTTTGTCCATAATTAGCATGCTGGATGTGGATTCATATTTCCACCAAATCCCAGACTTTGGGAAACTAAACATTGCTGCCTTACATACAGATCGCCCTGCTGTGGAGAACATAAATTGTGCTTCAGTTCGGAAAAAACATGTACGAGCATTAGCCGTACTACTAGCACCTAACTCTTAAAAAAAAAAAGCAAAGGAAGAACATACCAAAAGAAGAAGACTTTTGAAGATCAGCGTTGTCCATAATTAGCATGCTGGATGTGGATTCATATTTCCACCAAATCCCAGACTTTGGGAAACTAAACATTGCTGCCTTACATCCAGATCGCCCTGCTGTGGAGAACATAAATTGTGTATCAGCTCGGAAATCACATGTATGCGTCTTAGTACTACTACTAGCACCTAACTCTTAAAAAAATAAAGCAAAGGAAGAACATACCAAAAGAAGAAGACTTTTGAAGATCAGCGTTGTCTATAATTAGCATGCTGGATGTGGATTCATATTTGCACCAAATCCCAGACTTTGGGAAACTAAACATTGCTGCCATACATCCAGATCGCATTGCTGTGGAGAACATAAATTGTGCTTCAGTTCGGAAAAAACATGTACGCGCATTAGCCGTACTACTAGCACCTAACTCTTAAAAATATAAAGCAAAGGAAGAACATACCAAAAGAAGAAGACTTTTGAAGATCATCGTTGTCCATAATTAGCATGCTGGATGTGGATTCATATTTCCACCAAATCCCAGACTTTGGGAAACTAAACATTGCTGCCTTACATCCAGATCGCCCTGCTGTGGGGAACATAAACTGTGCTTCAGTTCGGAAATCACATTTACGCGTCTTAGTAGTACTACTAGCACCTAGCCCTTAAAAAAATAAAGCAAAGGAAGAACATACCAAAAGAAGAAGACTTTTGAAGATCAGCGTTGTCCATAATTAGCATGCTGGATGTGGATTCATATTTTTACCAAATCCCAGACTTTGGGAAACTAAACATTGCTGCCTTACATCCAGATCGCCCTGCTGTGGAGAACATAAATTGTGCTTCAGTTCGGAAATCACATGTACGCGTCTTAGTAGTACTACTAGTACCTAACTGTTAAAAAAATAAAGCAAAGGAAGAACATACCAAAAGAAGAAGACTTTTGAAGATCAGCGTTGTCCATAATTAGCATGCTGGATGTGGATTCATATTTCCACCAAATCCCAGACTTTGGGGAACTAAACATTGCTGCCTTACATCCAGATCACCCTGCTGTTGAGAACATAAATTGTGCTTCAGTTCGGAAATCACATGTACGCGTCTTAGTAGTACTACTAGCACCTAACTCTTAAAAAAATAAAGGAAAGGAAGAACATACCAAAAGAAGAAGACTTTTGAAGATCAGCGTTGTCCATAATTAGCATGCTGGATGTGGATTCATATTTCCACCAAATCCCAGACTTTGGGAAACTGAACTTTGCTGCCTTACATCCAGATCGCCCTGCTGTGGAGAATATAAATTGTGCTTCAGTTCGGAAATCACATGTACGCGTCCTAGTAGTACTACTAGCACATAACTCTTAAGAAAATAAAGCAAAGGAAGAACATACCAAAAGAAGAAGACTTTACAAGATCAGCGTTGTCCATAATTAGCATGCTGGATGTCGATTCATATTTCCACCAAATCTCAGACTTTTGGAAACTAAACATTGCTGCCTTACATCCAGATCGCCCTGCTGTGGAGAACATAAATTGTGCTTCAGTTCGGAAATCACATTTACGCGTCTTAGTAGTACTACTAGCACCTAACTCTTAAAAAAATAAAGCAAAGGAAGAACATACCAAAAGAAGAAGACTTTTCAAGATCAGCGTTGTCCATAATTAGCATGCTGGATGTGGATTCATATTTCCACCAAATCCCAGACTTTGGGAAACTAAACATTGCTGCCTTACATCCAGATCGCCCTGCTGTGGGGAACATAAATTGTGCTTCAGTTCGGAAATCACATGTACGCGTCTTAGTAGTACTACTAGTACCTAACTCTTAAAAATATAAAGCAAAGGAAGAACATACCAAAAGAAGAAGACTTTTGAAGATCAGCTTTGTCCATAATTAGCATGCTGGATGTGGATTCATATTTCCACCAAATCCCAGACTTTGGGAAACTAAACATTGCTGCCTTACATCCAGATCGCCCTGCTGTGGAGAACATAAATTGTGCTTCAGTTCGGAAAAAACATGTACGAGCATTAGCCGTACTACTAGCACCTAACTCTTAAAAAAAAAAAGCAAAGGAAGAACATACCAAAAGAAGAAGACTTTTGAAGATCAGCGTTGTCCATAATTAGCATGCTGGATGTGGATTCATATTTCCACCAAATCCCAGACTTTGGGAAACTAAACATTGCTGCCTTACATCCAGATCGCCCTGCTGTGGGGAACATAAATTGTGCTTCAGTTCGGAAATCACATGTACGCGTCTTAGTAGTACTACTAGTACCTAACTCTTAAAAATATAAAGCAAAGGAAGAACATACCAAAAGAAGAAGACTTTTGAAGATCAGCTTTGTCCATAATTAGCATGCTGGATGTGGATTCATATTTCCACCAAATCCCAGACTTTGGGAAACTAAACATTGCTGCCTTACATACAGATCGCCCTGCTGTGGAGAACATAAATTGTGCTTCAGTTCGGAAAAAACATGTACGAGCATTAGCCGTACTACTAGCACCTAACTCTTAAAAAAAAAAAGCAAAGGAAGAACATACCAAAAGAAGAAGACTTTTGAAGATCAGCGTTGTCCATAATTAGCATGCTGGATGTGGATTCATATTTCCACCAAATCCCAGACTTTGGGAAACAAAACATTGCTGCCTTACATCCAGATCGCCCTGCTGTGGGGAACATAAATTGTGCTTCAGTTCGGAAATCACATGTACGCGTCTTAGTAGTACTACTAGTACCTAACTCTTAAAAATATAAAGCAAAGGAAGAACATACCAAAAGAAGAAGACTTTTCAAGATCAGCTTTGTCCATAATTAGCATGCTGGATGTGGATTCATACTTCCACCAAATCCCAGACTTTGGGAAACAAAACATTGCTGCCTTACATCCAGATCGCCCTGCTGTGGAGAACATAAATTGTGCTTCAGTTCGGAAATCACATGTACGTGTCTTAGTAGTACAACTAGCACCAAACTCTTAAAAAAATAAAGCAAAGGAAGAACATACCAAAAGAAGAAGGCTTTTCAAGATCAGCGTTGTCCATAATTAGCATGCTGGATGTGGATTCATATTTCCACCAAATCCCAGACTTTGGGAAACTAAACATTGCTGCCTTACATCCAGATCGCCCTGCTTTGGAGAACATAAATTGTGCTTGAGTTCAGAAATCACATGTACGCGTCTTAGTAGTACTACTAGTACCTAACTCTAAAAAATATAAAGCAAAGGAAGAACATACCAAAAGAAGAAGACTTTTGAAGATCAGCATTGTCCATAATTAGCATGCTGGATGTGGATTCATATTTCCACCAAATCCCAGACTTTGGGAAACTAAACATTGCTGCCTTACATCCAGATCGCCCTGCTGTGGAGAACATAAATGGTGCTTCACTTCGGAAATCACATGTACGCGTCCTAGTAGTACTACTAGCACCTAACTCTTAAAAAAATAAAGCAAAGGAAGAACATACCAAAAGAAGAAGACTTTTGAAGATCATCGTTGTCCATAATTAGCATGCTGGATGTGGATTCATATTTTTACCAAATCCCAGACTTTGGGAAACTAAACATTGCTGCCTTACATCCAGATCACCCTGCTGTGGGGAACATAAATTGTGCTTCAGTTCGGAAATCACATTTACGCGTCTTAGTAGTACTACTAGCACCTAGCCCTTAAAAAAATAAAGCAAAGGAAGAACATACCAAAAGAAGAAGACTTTTGAAGATCAGCGTTGTCCATAATTAGCATGCTGGATGTGGATTCATATTTTTACCAAATCCCAGACTTTGGGAAACTAAACATTGCTGCCTTACATCCAGATCGCCCTGCTGTGGAGAACATAAATTGTGCTTCAGTTCGGAAATCACATGTACGCGTCTTAGTAGTACTACTAGTACCTAACTCTTAAAAAAATAAAGCAAAGGAAGAACATACCAAAAGAAGAAGACTTTTGAAGATCAGCGTTGTCCATAATTAGCATGCTGGATGTGGATTCATATTTCCACCAAATCCCAGACTTTGGGAAACTAAACATTGCTGCCTTACATCCAGATCGCCCTGCTGTGGAGAACATAAATTGTGCTTCAGTTCGGAAATCACATGTACGCGTCTTAGTAGTACTACTAGTACCTAACTCTTAAAAAAATAAAGCAAAGGAAGAACATACCAAAAGAAGAAGACTTTTGAACATCAGCGTTGTCCATAATTAGCATGCTGGATGTGGATTCATATTTCCACCAAATCCCAGACTTTGGGAAACTACACACTGCTGCCTTACATCCAGATCGCCCTGCTGTGGAGAACATAAATTGTGCTTCTGTTCGGAAATCACATGTACGCGTCTTAGTAGTACTACTAGTACCTAACTCTTAAAAATATAAGGCAAAGGAAGAACATACCAAAAGAAGAAGACTTTTGAAGATCAGCTTTGTCCATAATTAGCATGCTATATGTGGATTCATATTTCCACCAAATCCCAGACTTTGGGAAACTAAACATTGCTGCCTTACATCCAGATCGCCCTGCTGTGGGGAACATAAATTGTGCTTCAGTTCGGAAATCACATGTACGCGTCTTAGTAGTACTACTAGTACCTAACTCTTAAAAATATAAAGCAAAGGAAGAACATACCAAAAGAAGAAGACTTTTGAAGATCAGCTTTGTCCATAATTAGCATGCTGGATGTGGATTCATATTTCCACCAAATCCCAGACTTTGGGAAACTAAACATTGCTGCCTTACATCCAGATCGCCCTGCTGTGGAGAACATAAATTGTGCTTCAGTTCGGAAAAAACATGTACGCGCATTAGCCGTACTACTAGCACCTAACTCTTAAAAAAATAAAGCAAAGGAAGAACATACCAAAAGAAGAAGACTTTTGAAGATCAGCGTTGTCCATAATTAGCATGCTGGATGTGGATTCATATTTCCACCAAATCCCAGAGTTTGGGAAACTAAACATTGCAGTCTTACATCCAGATCGCCCTGCTGTGGAGAACATAAATTGTGCTTCAGTTCGGAAATCACATGTACGCGGCTTACTAGTACTACTAGCACCTAACCCTTAAAAGAATAAAGCAAAGGAAGAACATACCAAAAGAAGAAGACTTTTGAAGATCAGCGTTTTCTATAATTAGTATGCTGGATGTGGATTCATATTTCCACCAAATCCCAGACTTTGGGAAACTAAACATTGCTGCCTTGCATCCAGATCGCCCTGCTGTGGAGAACATAAATTGTGCTTCAGTTCGGAAATCACATGTACGCGGCTTAGTAGTACTACTAGCACCAAACTCTTAAAAAAATAAAGCAAAGGAAGAATATACCAAAAGAAGAAGACTTTTGAAGATCAGCGTTGTCCATAATTAGCATGCTGGATGTGGATTCATATTTCCACCCAATCCCAGACTTTGGGAAACTAAACATTGCTGCCTTACATCCAGATCGCCCTGCTGTGGAGAACATAAATTGAGCTTCAGTTCGGAAATCACATGTACGCGTCTTAGTAGTACTACTAGCACCTAACTCTTAAAAAAATAAAGCAAAGGAAGAACATACCAAAAGAAGAAGACTTTTCAAGATCAGCGTTGTCCATAATTAGCATGCTGGATGTGGATTCATATTTTCACCAAATCCCAGACTTTGGGAAACTAAACATTGCTGCCTTACATCCAGATCGCCCTGCTGTGGAGAACATAAATTGTGCTTCAGTTCGGAAATCACATGTACGCGTCTTAGTAGTACTACTAGTAACTAACTCTAAAAAATATAAAGCAAAGGAAGAACATACCAAAAGAAGAAGACTTTTGAAGATCAGCGTTGTCCATAATTAGCATGCTGGATGTGGATTCATATTTATACCAATCCCAGACTTTGGGAAATAATTATTGCTGCCTTACATCCAGATCGCCCTGCTGTGGAGAACATAAATTGTGCTTCAGTTCGGAAATCACATGTACGCGTCTTAGTAGTACTACTAGCACCTAACTCTTAAAAAAATAAAGCAAAGGAAGAACATACCAAAAGAAGAAGACGTTTGAAGATCATCGTTGTCCATAATTAGCATGCTGGATGTGGATTCATATTTTTACCAAATCCCAGACTTTGGGAAACTAAACATTGCTGCCTTACATCCAGATCGCCCTGCTGTGGAGAACATAAATTGTGCTTCAGTTCGGAAATCACATGTACGCGTCTTAGTAGTACTACTAGTACCTAACTCTTAAAAAAATAAAGCAAAGGAAGAACATACCAAAAGAAGAAGACTTTTGAAGATCAGCTTTGTCCATAATTAGCATGCTGAATGTGGATTCATATTTCCACCAAATCCCAGACTTTGGGATACTAAACACTGCTGCCTTACATCCAGATCGCCCTGCTGTGGAGAACATAAATTGTGCTTCAATTCGGAAATCACATGTACGCGTCTTTGTAGTACTAGTAGTACCTAACTCTTAAAAATATAAAGCAAAGGAAGAACATACCAAAAGAAGAAGACTTTTGAAGATCAGCGTTGTCCATAATTAGCATGCTGGATGTGGATTCACATTTCCACCAAATCCTAGACTTTGGGAAACTAAACATTGCTGCCTTACATCCAGATCGCCCTGCTGTGGAGAACATAAATTGTGCTTCAGTTCGGAAATCACATGTACGCGTCTTAGTAGTACTACTAGCACCTAACTCTTAAAAAAATAAAGCAAAGGAAGAACATACCAAAAGAAGAAGACTTTTCAAGATCAGCGTTGTCCATAATTAGCATGCTGGATGTGGATTCATATTTCCACCAATCCCAGACTTTGGGAAACTAAACATTGCTGCCTTACATCCGGATCGCCCTGCTGTGGAGAACATAAATTGTGCTTCAGTTCGGAAATCACATGTACGCGTCTTAGTACTACTACTAGCACCTAACTTTTAAAAAAATAAAGCAAAGGAAGAACATACCAAAAGAAGAAGACTTTTGAAGATCAGCGTTGTCCATAATTAGCATGCTGGATGTGGATTCATATTTCCACCAAATCCCAGACTTTGGGAAACTAAACATTGCTGCCTTACATCCAGATCGCCCTGCTGTTGAGAACATAAATTGTGCTTCAGTTCGGAAATCACATGTACGCGTCTTAGTAGTACTACTAGCACCTAACTCTTAAAAAAATAAAGCAAAGGAAGAACATACCAAAAGAAGAAGACTTTTGAAGATCAGCGTTGTCTATAATTAGCATGTTGGATGTGGATTCATATTTGCACCAAATCCCAGACTATGGGAAACTAAACATTGCTGCCATACATCCAGATCGCATTGCTGTGGAGAACATAAATTGTGCTTCAGTTCAGAAAAAACATGTACGCGCATTAGCCGTACTACTAGCACCTAACTCTTAAAAATATAAAGCAAAGGAAGAACATACCAAAAGAAGAAGACTTTTGAAGATCAGCTTTGTCCATAATTAGCATGCTGGATGTGGATTCATATTTCCACCAAATCCCAGACTTTGGGAAACTACACTCTGCTGCCTTACATCCAGATCGCCCTGCTGTGGAGAACATAAATTGTGCTTCAGTTCGGAAATCACATGTATGCGTCTTAGTAGTACTAGTAGTACCTAACTCTTAAAAATATAAAGCAAAGGAAGAACATACCAAAAGAAGAAGACTTTTGAAGATCAGCGTTGTCCATAATTAGCATGCTGGATGTGGATTCACATTTCCACCAAATCCTAGACTTTGGGAAACTAAACATTGCTGCCTTACATCCAGATCGCCCTATTGTGGAGAATATAAATTGTGCTTCAGTTCGGAAATCACATGTACGCGTCCTAGTAGTACTACTAGCACCTAACCCTTAAAAGAATAAAGCAAAGGAAGAACATACCAAAAGAAGAAGACTTTTGAAGATCAGCGTTGTCCATAATTAGCATGCTGGATGTGGATTCATATTTTTACCAAATCCCAGACTTTGGGAAACTAAACATTGCTGCCTTACATCCAGATCACCCTGCTGTGGGGAACATAAATTGTGCTTCAGTTCGGAAATCACATTTACGCGTCTTAGTAGTACTACTAGCACCTAGCCCTTAAAAAAATAAAGCAAAGGAAGAACATACCAAAAGAAGAAGACTTTTGAAGATCAGCGTTGTCCATAATTAGCATGCTGGATGTGGATTCATATTTTTACCAAATCCCAGACTTTGGGAAACTAAACATTGCTGCCTTACATCCAGATCGCCCTGCTGTGGAGAACATAAATTGTGCTTCAGTTCGGAAATCACATGTACGCGTCTTAGTAGTACTACTAGTACCTAACTCTTAAAAAAATAAAGCAAAGGAAGAACATACCAAAAGAAGAAGACTTTTGAAGATCAGCGTTGTCCATAATTAGCATGCTGGATGTGGATTCATATTTCCACCAAATACCAGACTTTGGGAAACTACACACTGCTGCCTTACATCCAGATCGCCCTGCTGTGGAGAACATAAATTGTGCTTCTGTTCGGAAATCACATGTACGCGTCTTAGTAGTACTACTAGTACCTAACTCTTAAAAATATAAGGCAAAGGAAGAACATACCAAAAGAAGAAGACTTTTGAAGATCAGCTTTGTCCATAATTAGCATGCTATATGTGGATTCATATTTCCACCAAATCCCAGACTTTGGGAAACTAAACATTGCTGCCTTACATCCAGATCGCCCTGCTGTGGGGAACATAAATTGTGCTTCAGTTCGGAAATCACATGTACGCGTCTTAGTAGTACTACTAGTACCTAACTCTTAAAAATATAAAGCAAAGGAAGAACATACCAAAAGAAGAAGACTTTTGAAGATCAGCTTTGTCCATAATTAGCATGCTGGATGTGGATTCATATTTCCACCAAATCCCAGACTTTGGGAAACTAAACATTGCTGCCTTACATCCAGATCGCCCTGCTGTGGAGAACATAAATTGTGCTTCAGTTCGGAAAAAACATGTACGCGCATTAGCCGTACTACTAGCACCTAACTCTTAAAAAAATAAAGCAAAGGAAGAACATACCAAAAGAAGAAGACTTTTGAAGATCAGCGTTGTCCATAATTAGCATGCTGGATGTGGATTCATATTTCCACCAAATCCCAGAGTTTGGGAAACTAAACATTGCAGTCTTACATCCAGATCGCCCTGCTGTGGAGAACATAAATTGTGCTTCAGTTCGGAAATCACATGTACGCGGCTTACTAGTACTACTAGCACCTAACCCTTAAAAGAATAAAGCAAAGGAAGAACATACCAAAAGAAGAAGACTTTTGAAGATCAGCGTTTTCTATAATTAGTATGCTGGATGTGGATTCATATTTCCACCAAATCCCAGACTTTGGGAAACTAAACATTGCTGCCTTGCATCCAGATCGCCCTGCTGTGGAGAACATAAATTGTGCTTCAGTTCGGAAATCACATGTACGCGGCTTAGTAGTACTACTAGCACCAAACTCTTAAAAAAATAAAGCAAAGGAAGAATATACCAAAACAAGAAGACTTTTGAAGATCAGCGTTGTCCATAATTAGCATGCTGGATGTGGATTCATATTTCCACCCAATCCCAGACTTTGGGAAACTAAACATTGCTGCCTTACATCCAGATCGCCCTGCTGTGGAGAACATAAATTAGCTTCAGTTCGGAAATCACATGTACGCGTCTTAGTAGTACTACTAGCACCTAACTCTTAAAAAAATAAAGCAAAGGAAGAACATACCAAAAGAAGAAGACTTTTCAAGATCAGCGTTGTCCATAATTAGCATGCTGGATGTGGATTCATATTTTCACCAAATCCCAGACTTTGGGAAACTAAACATTGCTGCCTTACATCCAGATCGCCCTGCTGTGGAGAACATAAATTGTGCTTCAGTTCGGAAATCACATGTACGCGTCTTAGTAGTACTACTAGTACCTAACTCTAAAAAATATAAAGCAAAGGAAGAACATACCAAAAGAAGAAGACTTTTGAGGATCAGCGTTGTCCATAATTAGCATGCTGGATGTGGATTCATATTTATACCAATCCCAGACTTTGGGAAATAATTATTGCTGCCTTACATCCAGATCGCCCTGCTGTGGAGAACATAAATTGTGCTTCAGTTCGGAAATCACACGTACGCGTCTTAGTAGTACTACTAGCACCTAACTCTTAAAAAAATAAAGCAAAGGAAGAACATACCAAAAGAAGAAGACGTTTGAAGATCATCGTTGTCCATAATTAGCATGCTGGATGTGGATTCATATTTTTACCAAATCCCAGACTTTGGGAAACTAAACATTGCTGCCTTACATCCAGATCGCCCTGCTGTGGAGAACATAAATTGTGCTTCAGTTCGGAAATCACATGTACGCGTCTTAGTAGTACTACTAGTACCTAACTCTTAAAAAAATAAAGCAAAGGAAGAACATACCAAAAGAAGAAGACTTTTGAAGATCAGCGTTGTCCATAATTAGCATGCTGGATGTGGATTCATATTTCCACCAAATCCCAGACTTTGGGAAACTAAACATTGCTGCCTTACATCCAGATCGCCCTGCTGTGGAGAACATAAATTGTGCTTCAGTTCGGAAATCACATGTACGCGTCTTAGTAGTACTACTAGTACCTAACTCTTAAAAAAATAAAGCAAAGGAAGAACATACCAAAAGAAGAAGACTTTTGAACATCAGCGTTGTCCATAATTAGCATGCTGGATGTGGATTCATATTTCCACCAAATCCCAGACTTTGGGAAACTACACACTGCTGCCTTACATCCAGATCGCCCTGCTGTGGAGAACATAAATTGTGCTTCTGTTCGGAAATCACATGTACGCGTCTTAGTAGTACTACTAGTACCTAACTCTTAAAAATATAAGGCAAAGGAAGAACATACCAAAAGAAGAAGACTTTTCAAGATCAGCTTTGTCCATAATTAGCATGCTATATGTGGATTCATATTTCCACCAAATCCCAGACTTTGGGAAACTAAACATTGCTGCCTTACATCCAGATCGCCCTGCTGTGGGGAACATAAATTGTGCTTCAGTTCGGAAATCACATGTACGCGTCTTAGTAGTACTACTAGTACCTAACTCTTAAAAATATAAAGCAAAGGAAGAACATACCAAAAGAAGAAGACTTTTGAAGATCAGCTTTGTCCATAATTAGCATGCTGGATGTGGATTCATATTTCCACCAAATCCCAGACTTTGGGAAACTAAACATTGCTGCCTTACATCCAGATCGCCCTGCTGTGGAGAACATAAATTGTGCTTCAGTTCGGAAAAAACATGTACGCGCATTAGCCGTACTACTAGCACCTAACTCTTAAAAAAATAAAGCAAAGGAAGAACATACCAAAAGAAGAAGACTTTTGAAGATCAGCGTTGTCCATAAGTAGCATGCTGAATGTGGATTCATATTTCCACCAAATCCCAGACTTTGGGAAACTAAACATTGCAGTCTTACATCCAGATCGCCCTGCTGTGGAGAACATAAATTGTGCTTCAGTTCGGAAATCACATGTACGCGGCTTACTAGTACTACTAGCACCTAACCCTTAAAAGAATAAAGCAAAGGAAGAACATACCAAAAGAAGAAGACTTTTGAAGATCAGCGTTTTCTATAATTAGTATGCTGGATGTGGATTCATATTTCCACCAAATCCCAGACTTTGGGAAACTAAACATTGCTGCCTTGCATCCAGATCGCCCTGCTGTGGAGAACATAAATTGTGCTTCAGTTCGGAAATCACATGTACGCGGCTTAGTAGTACTACTAGCACCAAACTCTTAAAAAAATAAAGCAAAGGAAGAATATACCAAAACAAGAAGACTTTTGAAGATCAGCGTTGTCCATAATTAGCATGCTGGATGTGGATTCATATTTCCACCCAATCCCAGACTTTGGGAAACTAAACATTGCTGCCTTACATCCAGATCGCCCTGCTGTGGAGAACATAAATTGTGCTTCAGTTCGGAAATCACATGTACGCGGCTTAGTAGTACTACTAGTACCTAACTCTAAAAAATATAAAGCAAAGGAAGAACATACCAAAAGAAGAAGACTTTTGAAGATCAGCGTTGTCCATAATTAGCATGCTGGATGTGGATTCATATTTATACCAATCCCAGACTTTGGGAAATAATTATTGCTGCCTTACATCCAGATCGCCCTGCTGTGGAGAACATAAATTGTGCTTCAGTTCGGAAATCACATGTACGCGTCTTAGTAGTACTACTAGCACCTAACTCTTAAAAAAATAAAGCAAAGGAAGAACATACCAAAAGAAGAAGACGTTTGAAGATCATCGTTGTCCATAATTAGCATGCTGGATGTGGATTCATATTTTTACCAAATCCCAGACTTTTGGAAACTAAACATTGCTGCCTTACATCCAGATCGCCCTGCTGTGGAGAACATAAATTGTGCTTCAGTTCGGAAATCACATGTACGCGTCTTAGTAGTACTACTAGTACCTAACTCTTAAAAAAATAAAGCAAAGGAAGAACATACCAAAAGAAGAAGACTTTTGAAGATCAGCTTTGTCCATAATTAGCATGCTGAATGTGGATTCATATTTCCACCAAATCCCAGACTTTGGGATACTAAACACTGCTGCCTTACATCCAGATCGCCCTGCTGTGGAGAACATAAATTGTGCTTCAATTCGGAAATCACATGTACGCGTCTTTGTAGTACTAGTAGTACCTAACTCTTAAAAATATAAAGCAAAGGAAGAACATACCAAAAGAAGAAGACTTTTGAAGATCAGCGTTGTCCATAATTAGCATGCTGGATGTGGATTCATATTTATACCAATCCCAGACTTTGGGAAATAATTATTGCTGCCTTACATCCAGATCGCCCTGCTGTGGAGAACATAAATTGTGCTTCAGTTCGGAAATCACATGTACGCGTCTTAGTAGTACTACTAGCACCTAACTCTTAAAAAAATAAAGCAAAGGAAGAACATACCAAAAGAAGAAGACGTTTGAAGATCATCGTTGTCCATAATTAGCATGCTGGATGTGGATTCATATTTTTACCAAATCCCAGACTTTGGGAAACTAAACATTGCTGCCTTACATCCAGATCGCCCTGCTGTGGAGAACATAAATTGTGCTTCAGTTCGGAAATCACATGTACGCGTCTTAGTAGTACTACTAGTACCTAACTCTTAAAAAAATAAAGCAAAGGAAGAACATACCAAAAGAAGAAGACTTTTGAAGATCAGCTTTGTCCATAATTAGCATGCTGAATGTGGATTCATATTTCCACCAAATCCCAGACTTTGGGATACTAAACACTGCTGCCTTACATCCAGATCGCCCTGCTGTGGAGAACATAAATTGTGCTTCAATTCGGAAATCACATGTACGCGTCTTTGTAGTACTAGTAGTACCTAACTCTTAAAAATATAAAGCAAAGGAAGAACATACCAAAAGAAGAAGACTTTTGAAGATCAGCGTTGTCCATAATTAGCATGCTGGATGTGGATTCACATTTCCACCAAATCCTAGACTTTGGGAAACTAAACATTGCTGCCTTACATCCAGATCGCCCTGCTGTGGAGAACATAAATTGTGCTTCAGTTCGGAAATCACATGTACGCGTCTTAGTAGTACTACTAGCACCTAACTCTTAAAAAAATAAAGCAAAGGAAGAACATACCAAAAGAAGAAGACGTTTGAAGATCATCGTTGTCCATAATTAGCATGCTGGATGTGGATTCATATTTTTACCAAATCCCAGACTTTGGGAAACTAAACATTGCTGCCTTACATCCAGATCGCCCTGCTGTGGAGAACATAAATTGTGCTTCAGTTCGGAAATCACATGTACGCGTCTTAGTAGTACTACTAGTACCTAACTCTTAAAAAAATAAAGCAAAGGAAGAACATACCAAAAGAAGAAGACTTTTGAAGATCAGCTTTGTCCATAATTAGCATGCTGAATGTGGATTCATATTTCCACCAAATCCCAGACTTTGGGATACTAAACACTGCTGCCTTACATCCAGATCGCCCTGCTGTGGAGAACATAAATTGTGCTTCAATTCGGAAATCACATGTACGCGTCTTTGTAGTACTAGTAGTACCTAACTCTTAAAAATATAAAGCAAAGGAAGAACATACCAAAAGAAGAAGACTTTTGAAGATCAGCGTTGTCCATAATTAGCATGCTGGATGTGGATTCACATTTCCACCAAATCCTAGACTTTGGGAAACTAAACATTGCTGCCTTACATCCAGATCGCCCTGCTGTGGAGAACATAAATTGTGCTTCAGTTCGGAAATCACATGTACGCGTCTTAGTAGTACTACTAGCACCTAACTCTTAAAAAAATAAAGCAAAGGAAGAACATACCAAAAGAAGAAGACTTTTCAAGATCAGCGTTGTCCATAATTAGCATGCTGGATGTGGATTCATATTTCCACCAATCCCAGACTTTGGGAAACTAAACATTGCTGCCTTACATCCGGATCGCCCTGCTGTGGAGAACATAAATTGTGCTTCAGTTCGGAAATCACATGTACGCGTCTTAGTACTACTACTAGCACCTAACTTTTAAAAAAATAAAGCAAAGGAAGAACATACCAAAAGAAGAAGACTTTTGAAGATCAGCGTTGTCCATAATTAGCATGCTGGATGTGGATTCATATTTCCACCAAGTCCCAGACTTTGGGAAACTAAACATTGCTGCCTTACATCCAGATCGCCCTGCTGTTGAGAACATAAATTGTGCTTCAGTTCGGAAATCACATGTACGCGTCTTAGTAGTACTACTAGCACCTAACTCTTAAAAAAATAAAGCAAAGGAAGAACATACCAAAAGAAGAAGACTTTTGAAGATCAGCGTTGTCTATAATTAGCATGTTGGATGTGGATTCATATTTGCACCAAATCCCAGACTATGGGAAACTAAACATTGCTGCCATACATCCAGATCGCATTGCTGTGGAGAACATAAATTGTGCTTCAGTTCAGAAAAAACATGTACGCGCATTAGCCGTACTACTAGCACCTAACTCTTAAAAATATAAAGCAAAGGAAGAACATACCAAAAGAAGAAGACTTTTGAAGATCAGCTTTGTCCATAATTAGCATGCTGGATGTGGATTCATATTTCCACCAAATCCCAGACATTGGGAAACTACACTCTGCTGCCTTACATCCAGATCGCCCTGCTGTGGAGAACATAAATTGTGCTTCAGTTCGGAAATCACATGTATGCGTCTTAGTAGTACTAGTAGTACCTAACTCTTAAAAATATAAAGCAAAGGAAGAACATACCAAAAGAAGAAGACTTTTGAAGATCAGTGTTGTCCATAATTAGCATGCTGGATGTGGATTCACATTTCCACCAAATCCTAGACTTTGGGAAACTAAACATTGCTGCCTTACATCCAGATCGCCCTGCTGTGGAGAATATAAATTGTGCTTCAGTTCGGAAATCACATGTACGCGTCCTAGTAGTACTACTAGCACCTAACACTTAAAAGAATAAAGCAAAGGAAGAACATACCAAAAGAAGAAGACTTTTGAAGATCAGCGTTGTCCATAATTAGCATGCTGGATGTGGATTCATATTTCCACCAAATCCCAGACTTTGGGAAACTAAACTTTGCTGCCTTACATCCAGATCGCCCTGCTGTGGAGAATATAAATTGTGCTTCAGTTCGGAAATCACATGTACGCGTCTTAGTACTACCACTAGCACCTAACTCTTAAAAAAATAAAGGAAAGGAAGAACATAACAAAAGAAGAAGACTTTTGAAGATCAGCGTTGTCCATAATTAGCATGCTGGATGTGGATTCATATTTCCACCAAATCCCAGACTTTGGGAAACTAAACATTGCTACCTTACATCCAGATCGCCCTGCTGTGGAGAACATAAATTGTGCTTCAGTTCGGAAATCACATTTACGTGTCTTAGTAGTACTACTAGCACCTAACTCTTAAAAAAATAAAGCAAAGGAAGAACATACCAAAAGAAGAAGACTTTACAAGATCAGCGTTGTCCATAATTAGCATGCTGGATGTGGATTCATATTTCCACCAAATCCCAGACTTTGGGAAACTAAACATTGCTGCCTTACATCCAGATCGCCCTGCTGTGGGGAACATAAATTGTGCTTCAGTTCGGAAAACACATGTACGCGTCCTAGTAGTACTACTAGCACCTAACTCTTAAAAAAATAAAGCAAAGGAAGAACATACCAAAAGAAGAAGACTTTACAAGATCAGCGTTGTCCATAATTAGCATGCTGGATGTGGATTCATATTTCCACCAAATCTCAGACTTTGGGAAACTAAACATTGCTGCCTTACATCCAGATCGCCCTGCTGTGGAGAACATAAATTGTGCTTCAGTTCGGAAATCACATTTACGCGTCTTAGTAGTACTACTAGCACCTAACTCTTAAAAAAATAAAGCAAAGGAAGAACATACCAAAAGAAGAAGACTTTTCAAGATCAGCGTTGTCCATAATTAGAATGCTGGATGTGGATTCATATTTCCACCAAATCCCAGACTTTGGGAAACTAAACATTGCTGCCTTACATCCAGATCGCCCTGCTGTGGGGAACATAAATTGTGCTTCAGTTCTGAAATCACATGTACGCGTCTTAGTAGTACTACTAGTACCTAACTCTTAAAAATATAAAGCAAAGGAAGAACATACCAAAAGAAGAAGACTTTTGAAGATCAGCTTTGTCCATAATTAGCATGCTGGATGTGGATTCATATTTCCACCAAATCCCAGACTTTGGGAAACTAAACATTGCTGCCTTACATCCAGATCGCCCTGCTGTGGAGAACATAAATTGTGCTTCAGTTCGGAAAAAACATGTACGCGCATTAGCCGTACTACTAGCACCTAACTGTTAAAAAAATAAAGCAAACGAAGAACATACCAAAAGAAGAAGACTTTTGAAGATCAGCGTTGTCCATAATTAGCATGCTGGATGTGGATTCATATTTCCAACAAATCCCAGACTTTGGGAAACTAAACATTGCTGTCTTACATCCAGATCGCCCTGCTGTGGAGAACAAAAATTGTGCTTCAGTTCGGAAATCACATGTACGCGGCTTAGTAGTACTACTAGCACCAAACTCTTAAAAAAATAAAGCAAAGGTAGAATATACCAAAAGAAGAAGACTTTTGAAGATCAGCGTTGTCCATAATTAGCATGCTGGATGTGGATTCATATTTCCACCAAATCCCAGACTTTGGGAAACTAAACATTGCTGCCTTACATCCAGATCGCCCTGCTGTGGAGAACATAAATTGTGCTTCAGTTCGGAAATCACATGTACGTGTCTTAGTAGTACTACTAGCACCAAACTCTTAAAAAAATAAAACAAAGGAAGAACATACCAAAAGAAGAAGACTTTTCAAGATCAGCGTTGTCCATAATTAGCATGCTGGATGTGGATTCATATTTCCACCAAATCCCAGACTTTGGAAAACTAAACATTGCTGCCTTACATCCAGATCGCCCTGCTGTGGAGAACATAAATTGTGCTTCAGTTCAGAAATCACATGTACGCGTCTTAGTAGTACTACTAGTACCTAACTCTTAAAAATATAAAGCAAAGGAAGAACATACCAAAAGAAGAAGACTTTTGAAGATCAGCGTTGTCCATAATTAGCATGCTGGATGTGGATTCACATTTCCACCAAATCCTAGACTTTGGGAAACTAAACATTGCTGCCTTACATCCAGATCGCCCTGCTGTGGAGAACATAAATTGTGCTTCAGTTCGGAAATCACATGTACGCGTCTTAGTAGTACTACTAGCACCTAACTCTTAAAAAAATAAAGCAAAGGAAGAACATACCAAAAGAAGAAGACTTTTCAAGATCAGCGTTGTCCATAATTAGCATGCTGGATGTGGATTCATATTTCCACCAATCCCAGACTTTGGGAAACTAAACATTGCTGCCTTACATCCGGATCGCCCTGCTGTGGAGAACATAAATTGTGCTTCAGTTCGGAAATCACATGTACGCGTCTTAGTACTACTACTAGCACCTAACTTTTAAAAAAATAAAGCAAAGGAAGAACATACCAAAAGAAGAAGACTTTTGAAGATCAGCGTTGTCCATAATTAGCATGCTGGATGTGGATTCATATTTCCACCAAGTCCCAGACTTTGGGAAACTAAACATTGCTGCCTTACATCCAGATCGCCCTGCTGTTGAGAACATAAATTGTGCTTCAGTTCGGAAATCACATGTACGCGTCTTAGTAGTACTACTAGCACCTAACTCTTAAAAAAATAAAGCAAAGGAAGAACATACCAAAAGAAGAAGACTTTTGAAGATCAGCGTTGTCTATAATTAGCATGTTGGATGTGGATTCATATTTGCACCAAATCCCAGACTATGGGAAACTAAACATTGCTGCCATACATCCAGATCGCATTGCTGTGGAGAACATAAATTGTGCTTCAGTTCAGAAAAAACATGTACGCGCATTAGCCGTACTACTAGCACCTAACTCTTAAAAATATAAAGCAAAGGAAGAACATACCAAAAGAAGAAGACTTTTGAAGATCAGCTTTGTCCATAATTAGCATGCTGGATGTGGATTCATATTTCCACCAAATCCCAGACTTTGGGAAACTACACTCTGCTGCCTTACATCCAGATCGCCCTGCTGTGGAGAACATAAATTGTGCTTCAGTTCGGAAATCACATGTATGCGTCTTAGTAGTACTAGTAGTACCTAACTCTTAAAAATATAAAGCAAAGGAAGAACATACCAAAAGAAGAAGACTTTTGAAGATCAGTGTTGTCCATAATTAGCATGCTGGATGTGGATTCACATTTCCACCAAATCCTAGACTTTGGGAAACTAAACATTGCTGCCTTACATCCAGATCGCCCTGCTGTGGAGAATATAAATTGTGCTTCAGTTCGGAAATCACATGTACGCGTCCTAGTAGTACTACTAGCACCTAACACTTAAAAGAATAAAGCAAAGGAAGAACATACCAAAAGAAGAAGACTTTTGAAGATCAGCGTTGTCCATAATTAGCATGCTGGATGTGGATTCATATTTCCACCAAATCCCAGACTTTGGGAAACTAAACTTTGCTGCCTTACATCCAGATCGCCCTGCTGTGGAGAATATAAATTGTGCTTCAGTTCGGAAATCACATGTACGCGTCTTAGTACTACCACTAGCACCTAACTCTTAAAAAAATAAAGGAAAGGAAGAACATAACAAAAGAAGAAGACTTTTGAAGATCAGCGTTGTCCATAATTAGCATGCTGGATGTGGATTCATATTTCCACCAAATCCCAGACTTTGGGAAACTAAACATTGCTACCTTACATCCAGATCGCCCTGCTGTGGAGAACATAAATTGTGCTTCAGTTCGGAAATCACATTTACGTGTCTTAGTAGTACTACTAGCACCTAACTCTTAAAAAAATAAAGCAAAGGAAGAACATACCAAAAGAAGAAGACTTTACAAGATCAGCGTTGTCCATAATTAGCATGCTGGATGTGGATTCATATTTCCACCAAATCCCAGACTTTGGGAAACTAAACATTGCTGCCTTACATCCAGATCGCCCTGCTGTGGGGAACATAAATTGTGCTTCAGTTCGGAAAACACATGTACGCGTCCTAGTAGTACTACTAGCACCTAACTCTTAAAAAAATAAAGCAAAGGAAGAACATACCAAAAGAAGAAGACTTTACAAGATCAGCGTTGTCCATAATTAGCATGCTGGATGTGGATTCATATTTCCACCAAATCTCAGACTTTGGGAAACTAAACATTGCTGCCTTACATCCAGATCGCCCTGCTGTGGAGAACATAAATTGTGCTTCAGTTCGGAAATCACATTTACGCGTCTTAGTAGTACTACTAGCACCTAACTCTTAAAAAAATAAAGCAAAGGAAGAACATACCAAAAGAAGAAGACTTTTCAAGATCAGCGTTGTCCATAATTAGAATGCTGGATGTGGATTCATATTTCCACCAAATCCCAGACTTTGGGAAACTAAACATTGCTGCCTTACATCCAGATCGCCCTGCTGTGGGGAACATAAATTGTGCTTCAGTTCTGAAATCACATGTACGCGTCTTAGTAGTACTACTAGTACCTAACTCTTAAAAATATAAAGCAAAGGAAGAACATACCAAAAGAAGAAGACTTTTGAAGATCAGCTTTGTCCATAATTAGCATGCTGGATGTGGATTCATATTTCCACCAAATCCCAGACTTTGGGAAACTAAACATTGCTGCCTTACATCCAGATCGCCCTGCTGTGGAGAACATAAATTGTGCTTCAGTTCGGAAAAAACATGTACGCGCATTAGCCGTACTACTAGCACCTAACTGTTAAAAAAATAAAGCAAACGAAGAACATACCAAAAGAAGAAGACTTTTGAAGATCAGCGTTGTCCATAATTAGCATGCTGGATGTGGATTCATATTTCCAACAAATCCCAGACTTTGGGAAACTAAACATTGCTGTCTTACATCCAGATCGCCCTGCTGTGGAGAACAAAAATTGTGCTTCAGTTCGGAAATCACATGTACGCGGCTTAGTAGTACTACTAGCACCAAACTCTTAAAAAAATAAAGCAAAGGTAGAATATACCAAAAGAAGAAGACTTTTGAAGATCAGCGTTGTCCATAATTAGCATGCTGGATGTGGATTCATATTTCCACCAAATCCCAGACTTTGGGAAACTAAACATTGCTGCCTTACATCCAGATCGCCCTGCTGTGGAGAACATAAATTGTGCTTCAGTTCGGAAATCACATGTACGTGTCTTAGTAGTACTACTAGCACCAAACTCTTAAAAAAATAAAACAAAGGAAGAACATACCAAAAGAAGAAGACTTTTCAAGATCAGCGTTGTCCATAATTAGCATGCTGGATGTGGATTCATATTTCCACCAAATCCCAGACTTTGGAAAACTAAACATTGCTGCCTTACATCCAGATCGCCCTGCTGTGGAGAACATAAATTGTGCTTCAGTTCAGAAATCACATGTACGCGTCTTAGTAGTACTACTAGTACCTAACTCTAAAAAATATAAAGCAAAGGAAGAACATACCAAAAGAAGAAGACTTTTGAAGATCAGCGTTGTCCATAATTAGCATGCTGGATGTGGATTCATATTTCCAACAAATCCCAGACTTTGGAAAACTAAACATTGCTGCCTTACATCCAGATCGCCCTGCTGTGGAGAACATAAATGGTGCTTCAGTTCGGAAATCACATGTACGCGTCTTAGTAGTACTACTAGCACCTAACTCTTAAAAAAATAAAGCAAAGGAAGCACATAAGAAAAGAAGAAGACTTTTGAAGATCATCGTTGTCCATAATTAGCATGCTGGATGTGGATTCATATTTTTACCAAATCCCAGACTTTGGGAAACTAAACATTGCTGCCTTACATCCAGATCGCCCTGCTGTGGGGAACATAAATTGTGCTTCAGTTCGGAAATCACATTTACGCGTCTTAGTAGTACTACTAGCACCTAACCCTTAAAAAAATAAAGCAAAGGAAGAACATACCAAAAGAAGAAGACTTTTGAAGATCAGCGTTGTCCATAATTAGCATGCTGGTTGTGGATTCATATTTTTACCAAATCCCAGACTTTGGGAAACTAAACATTGCTGCCTTACATCCAGATCGCCCTGCTGTGCAGAACATAAATTGTGCTTCAGTTCGGAAATCACATGTACGCGTCTTAGCAGTACTACTAGTACCTAACTCTTAAAAATATAAAGCAAAGGAAGAACATACCAAAAGAAGAAGACTTTTGAAGATCAGCTTTGTCCATAATTAGCATGCTGGATGTGGATTCATATTTCCACCAAATCCCAGACTTTGTGAAACTAAACACTGCTGCCTTACATCCAGATCGCCCTGCTGTGGAGAACATAAATTGTGCTTCAGTTCGGAAATCACATGTACGCGTCTTTGTAGTACTAGTAGTACCTAACTCTTAAAAATATAAAGCAAAGGAAGAACATACCAAAAGAAGAAGACTTTTGAAGATCAGCGTTGTCCATAATTAGCATGCTGGATGTGGATTCACATTTCCACCAAATCCCAGACTTTGGGAAACTAAACATTGCTGCCTTACATCCAGATCGCCCTGCTGTGGAGAACATAAATTGTGCTTCAGTTCGGAAATCACATGTACGCGTCTTAGTAGTACTACTAGCACCTAACTCTTAAAAAAATAAAGCAAAGGAAGAACATACCAAAAGAAAAAGACTTTTCAAGATCAGCGTTGTCCATAATTAGCATGCTGGATGTGGATTCATATTTCCACCAATCCCAGACTTTGGGAAACTAAACATTGCTGCCTTACATCCGGATCGCCCTGCTGTGGAGAACATAAATTGTGCTTCAGTTCGGAAATCACATGTACGCGTCTTAGTAGTACTACTAGCACCTAACTTTTAACAAAATAAAGCAAAGGAAGAACATACCAAAAGAAGAAGACTTTTGAAGATCAGCGTTGTCCATAATTAGCATGCTGGATGTGGATTCATATTTCCACCAAATCCCAGACTTTGGGAAACTAAACATTGCTGCCTTACATCCAGATCGCCCTGCTGTTGAGAACATAAATTGTGCTTCAGTTCGGAAATCACATGTACGCGTCTTAGTAGTACTACTAGCACCTAACTCTTAAAAAAAAAAAGCAAAGGAAGAACCTACCAAAAGAAGAAGACTTTTCAAGATCAGCATTGTCCATAATTAGCATGCTGGATGTGGATTCATATTTGCACCAAATCCCAGACTTTGGGAAACTAAACATTGCTGCCTTACATCCAGATCGCCCTGCTGTGGAGAACATAAATTGTGCTTCAGCTCGGAAATCACATGTATGCGTCTTAGTACTACTACTAGCACCTAACTCTTAAAAATATAAAGCAAAGGAAGGACATACCAAAAGAAGAAGACTTTTGAAGATCAGCTTTGTCCATAATTAGCATGCTGGATGTGGATTCATATTTCCACCAAATCCCAGACTTTGGGAAACTACACACTGCTGCCTTACATCCAGATCGCCTTGCTGTGGAGAACATAAATTGTGCTTCAGTTCGGAAATCACATGTACGCGTCTTAGTAGTACTAGTAGTACCTAACTCTTAAAAATATAAAGCAAAGGAAGAACATACCAAAAGAAGAAGACTTTTGAAGATCAGCGTTGTCCATAATTAGCATGCTGGATGTGGATTCACATTTCCACCAAATCCTAGCCTTTGGGAAACTAAACATTGCTGCCTTACATCCAGATCGCCCTGCTGTGGAGAACATAAATTGTGCTTCAGTTCGGAAATCACATGTACGCGTCTTAGTAGTACTACTAGCACCTAACTCTTAAAAAAATAAAGCAAAGGAAGAACATACCAAAAGAAGAAGACTTTTCAAGATCAGCGTTGTCCATAATTAGCATGCTGGATGTGGATTCATATTTCCACCAATCCCAGACTTTGGGAAACTAAACATTGCTGCCTTACATCCGGATCGCCCTGCTGTGGAGAACATAAATTGTGCTTCAGTTCGGAAATCACATGTACGCGTCTTAGTACTACTACTAGCACCTAACTTTTAAAAAAATAAAGCAAAGGAAGAACATACCAAAAGAAGAAGACTTTTGAAGATCAGCGTTGTCCATAATTAGCATGCTGGATGTGGATTCATATTTCCACCAAATCCCAGACTTTGGGAAACTAAACATTGCTGCCTTACATCCAGATCGCCCTGCTGTGGAGAACATAAATTGTGCTTCAGTTCGCAAATCACATGTACGCGTCTTAGTACTACTGCTAGCACCTAACTCTTAAAAAAATAAAGCAAAGGAGGAACATACCGAAAGAAGAAGACTTTTGAAGATCAGCGTTGTCTATAATTAGCATGCTGGATGTGTATTCATATTTGCACCAAATCCCAAACTTTGGGAAACTAAACATTGCTGCCTTACATCCAGATCGCCCTGCTGTGGAGAACATAAATTGTGCTTCCGTACGGAAAAAACATGTACGCGCATTAGCCGTACTACTAGCACCTAATCTTAAAAAAATAAAGCAAAGGAAGAACATACCAAAAGAAGAAGACTTTTGAAGATCAGCGTTGTCCATCATTAGCATGCTGGATGTGGATTCATATTTGCACAAAATCCCAGACTTTGGGAAACTAAACATTGCTGCCTTACATCCAGAACGCCCTGCTGTGGAGAACATAAATTGTGCTTCAGTTACGAAATCACATGAACGCGTCTTAGCCGTACTACTAGCACCTAACTCTTAAAAAAATAAAGCAAAGGAAGAACATACCAAACGAAGAAGACTTTTGAAGATCAGCGTTTTCCATAATTAGCATGATGGATGTGGATTCATATTTCCACCAAATCATAGACTTTGAGAAACTAAACATTGCTGCCTTACATCCAGATCTCCCTGCTGTGGAGCACATAATTTGTGCTTCAGTTCCGAAATCATATGTACGCGTCTTAGTACTACTACTAGCACCTAATTCTTCAAAAAATAATGCAAAGGAAGAACATACCAAAAGAAGAAGACTTTTGAAGATCAGCGTTGTCCATAACTAGCATGCTGGATGTGGATTCATATTTCCACCAAATCCCAAACTTTGGGAAACTAAACATTGCTGCCTTACATCCAGATCGCCCTGCTGTGGAGAACATAAATTGTGCTTCAGTTCGGAAATCACATGTACGCGTCTTAGTAGTACTACTAGCACCTAACTCTTAAAAAAATAAAGCAAAGGAAGAACATACCAAAAGAAAAAGACTTTTCAAGATCAGCGTTGTCCATAATTAGCATGCTGGATGTGGATTCATATTTCCACCAATCCCAGACTTTGGGAAACTAAACATTGCTGCCTTACATCCGGATCGCCCTGCTGTGGAGAACATAAATTGTGCTTCAGTTCGGAAATCACATGTACGCGTCTTAGTACTACTACTAGCACCTAACTTTTAACAAAATAAAGCAAAGGAAGAACATACCAAAAGAAGAAGACTTTTGAAGATCAGCGTTGTCCATAATTAGCATGCTGGATGTGGATTCATATTTCCACCAAATCCCAGACTTTGGGAAACTAAACATTGCTGCCTTACATCCAGATCGCCCTGCTGTTGAGAACATAAATTGTGCTTCAGTTCGGAAATCACATGTACGCGTCTTAGTAGTACTACTAGCACCTAACTCTTAAAAAAAAAAAGCAAAGGAAGAACCTACCAAAAGAAGAAGACTTTTCAAGATCAGCATTGTCCATAATTAGCATGCTGGATGTGGATTCATATTTGCACCAAATCCCAGACTTTGGGAAACTAAACATTGCTGCCTTACATCCAGATCGCCCTGCTGTGGAGAACATAAATTGTGCTTCAGCTCGGAAATCACATGTATGCGTCTTAGTACTACTACTAGCACCTAACTCTTAAAAATATAAAGCAAAGGAAGGACATACCAAAAGAAGAAGACTTTTGAAGATCAGCTTTGTCCATAATTAGCATGCTGGATGTGGATTCATATTTCCACCAAATCCCAGACTTTGGGAAACTACACACTGCTGCCTTACATCCAGATCGCCTTGCTGTGGAGAACATAAATTGTGCTTCAGTTCGGAAATCACATGTACGCGTCTTAGTAGTACTAGTAGTACCTAACTCTTAAAAATATAAAGCAAAGGAAGAACATACCAAAAGAAGAAGACTTTTGAAGATCAGCGTTGTCCATAATTAGCATGCTGGATGTGGATTCACATTTCCACCAAATCCTAGCCTTTGGGAAACTAAACATTGCTGCCTTACATCCAGATCGCCCTGCTGTGGAGAACATAAATTGTGCTTCAGTTCGGAAATCACATGTACGCGTCTTAGTAGTACTACTAGCACCTAACTCTTAAAAAAATAAAGCAAAGGAAGAACATACCAAAAGAAGAAGACTTTTCAAGATCAGCGTTGTCCATAATTAGCATGCTGGATGTGGATTCATATTTCCACCAATCCCAGACTTTGGGAAACTAAACATTGCTGCCTTACATCCGGATCGCCCTGCTGTGGAGAACATAAATTGTGCTTCAGTTCGGAAATCACATGTACGCGTCTTAGTACTACTACTAGCACCTAACTTTTAAAAAAATAAAGCAAAGGAAGAACATACCAAAAGAAGAAGACTTTTGAAGATCAGCGTTGTCCATAATTAGCATGCTTTATGTGGATTCATATTTCCACCAAATCCCAGACTTTGGGAAACTAAACATTGCTGCCTTACATCCAGATCGCCCTGCTGTGGAGAACATAAATTGTGCTTCAGTTCGCAAATCACATGTACGCGTCTTAGTACTACTGCTAGCACCTAACTCTTAAAAAAATAAAGCAAAGGAGGAACATACCGAAAGAAGAAGACTTTTGAAGATCAGCGTTGTCTATAATTAGCATGCTGGATGTGTATTCATATTTGCACCAAATCCCAAACTTTGGGAAACTAAACATTGCTGCCTTACATCCAGATCGCCCTGCTGTGGAGAACATAAATTGTGCTTCCGTACGGAAAAAACATGTACGCGCATTAGCCGTACTACTAGCACCTAATCTTAAAAAAATAAAGCAAAGGAAGAACATACCAAAAGAAGAAGACTTTTGAAGATCAGCGTTGTCCATCATTAGCATGCTGGATGTGGATTCATATTTGCACAAAATCCCAGACTTTGGGAAACTAAACATTGCTGCCTTACATCCAGAACGCCCTGCTGTGGAGAACATAAATTGTGCTTCAGTTCCGATATCACATGAACGCGTCTTAGCCGTACTACTAGCACCTAACTCTTAAAAAAATAAAGCAAAGGAAGAACATACCAAACGAAGAAGACTTTTGAAGATCAGCGTTTTCCATAATTAGCATGATGGATGTGGATTCATATTTCCACCAAATCCCAGACTTTGGGAAACTAAACATTGCTGCCTTACATCCAGAACGCCCTGCTGTGGAGAACATAAATTGTGCTTCAGTTACGAAATCACATGAACGCGTCTTAGCCGTACTACTAGCACCTAACTCTTAAAAAAATAAAGCAAAGGAAGAACATACCAAACGAAGAAGACTTTTGAAGATCAGCGTTTTCCATAATTAGCATGATGGATGTGGATTCATATTTCCACCAAATCATAGACTTTGAGAAACTAAACATTGCTGCCTTACATCCAGATCTCCCTGCTGTGGAGCACATAATTTGTGCTTCAGTTCTGAAATCATATGTACGCGTCTTAGTACTACTACTAGCACCTAATTCTTCAAAAAATAATGCAAAGGAAGAACATACCAAAAGAAGAAGACTTTTGAAGATCAGCGTTGTCCATAACTAGCATGCTGGATGTGGATTCATATTTCCACCAAATCCCAAACTTTGGGAAACTAAACATTGCTGCCTTACATCCAGATCGACCTGCTGTGGAGACCATAAATTGTGCTTCAGTTCCGAAATCACATGTACGCGTATTAGCCGTACTACTAGCACCTAATTCTTAAAAAAATAAAGCAAAGGAAGAACATACCAAAAGAAGAAGACTTTTCAAGATCAGCGTTGTCCATAATTACCATGCTGGATGTGGATTCATATTTCCACCTAATCCCAGACTTTGGGAAACTAAACATTGCTGCCTTACATCCAGATCGCCCTGCTGTGGAGAACATAAAATGTGCTTCAGTTCGGAAATCACATGTACGCATCTTAGAACTACTACTAGCACCTAACTCTTAAAAAAATAAAGCAAAGGAAGAACATACCAAAAGAAGAAGACTTTTGAAGATCAGCGTTGTCCATAATTAGCATGCTGGATGTGGATTCATATTTCCACCAAATCCCAGACTTTGGGAAACTAAACATTGCTGCCTTACATCCAGATCACACTGCTGTGAAGAACATAAATTGTGCTTCAGTTCGGAAATCACATGTACGCGTCTTAGCCGTACTACTGGCACCTAACTCTTAAAAAAATAAAGCAAAGGAAGAACATACCAAAAGAAGAAGACTTTCGAAGATCAGCGTTGTCCATTATTAGCATGCTAGATGTGGATTCCTATTTGCACCAAATCCCAGACTTTGGGAAACTAAACATTGCTGCCTTACATCCAGATCGCCCTGCTGTGGAGAACATAAATTGTGCTTCAGTTCGCAAATCACATGTACGCGTCTTAGTACTACTACTAGCACCTAAGTCTTAAAAAAATAAAGCAAAGGAGGAACATACCGAAAGAAGAAGACTTTTGAAGATCAGCGTTGTCTATAATTAGCATGCTGGATGTGTATTCATATTTGCACCAAATCCCAAACTTTGGGAAACTAAACATTGCTGCCTTACATCCAGATCGCCCTGCTGTGGAGAACATAAATTGTGCTTCAGTACGGAAAAAACATGCACGCGCATTAGCCGTACTACTAGCACCTAATCTTAAAAAAATCAAGCAAAGGAAGAACATACCAAAAGAAGAAGACTTTTGAAGATCAGCGTTGTCCATCATTAGCATGCTGGATGTGGATTCATATTTGCACAAAATCCCAGACTTTGGGAAACTAAACATTGCTGCCTTACATCCAGAACGCCCTGCTGTGGAGAACATAAATTGTGCTTCAGTTCCGATATCACATGAACGCGTCTTAGCCGTACTACTAGCACCTAACTCTTAAAAAAATAAAGCAAAGGAAGAACATACCAAACGAAGAAGACTTTTGAAGATCAGCGTTTTCCATAATTAGCATGATGGATGTGGATTCATATTTCCACCAAATCATAGACTTTGAGAAACTAAACATTGCTGCCTTACATCCAGATCTCTCTGCTGTGGAGCACATAATTTGTGCTTCAGTTCCGAAATCATATGTACGCGTCTTAGTACTACTACTAGCACCTAATTCTTCAAAAAATAATGCAAAGGAAGAACATACCAAAAGAATAAGACTTTTGAAGATCAGCGTTGTCCATAACTAGCATGCTGGATGTGGATTCATATTTCCACCAAATCCCAAACTTTGGGAAACTAAACATTGCTGCCTTACATCCAGATCGACCTGCTGTGGAGACCATAAATTGTGCTTCAGTTCCAAAATCACATGTACACGTCTTAGCCGTACTACTAGCACCTAATTCTTAAAAAAATAAAGCAAAGGAAGAACATACCAAAAGAAGAAGACTTTTGAAGATCAGCGTTGTCCATAATTAGCATTCTGGCTGATGATTCATATTTCCACCTAATCCCAGACTTTGGGAAACTAAACATTGCTGCCTTACATCCAGATCGCCCTGCTGTGGAGAACATAAATAGTGCTTCAGTTCGGAAATCACATGTACGCGTCTTAGCCGTACTACTGGCACCGAACTCTTAAAAAAATAAAGCAAAGGAAGAACATACCAAAAGAAGAAGACTTTTGAAGATCAGTGTTGTACATAATTAGCATGCTGGATGTGGATTCATATTTCCACCAAATCCCAGACTTTGGGAAACTAAACATTGCTGCCTTACATCCAGATCATCCTGCTGTGGAGAACATAAATTGTGCTTCAGTTCGGAAATCACATGTACGCGTCTTAGCCGTACTACTGGCACCTAACTCTTAAAAAAATAAAGCAAAGGAAGAACATACCAAAAGAAGAAGACTTTTGAAGATCAGTGTTGTCCATAATTAGCATGCTGGACGTGGATTCATATTTGCACAAAATCCCAGACTTTGGGAAACTAAACATTGCTGCCATTCATCCAGATCGCCCTGCTGTGGAGAACAAAAATTGTGCTTCAGTACGGAAAAAACATGTACGTGCATTAGCCGTACTACTAGCACCTAACGCTTAAAAAAATAAAGCAAAGGAAGAACATACCAAAAGAAGAAGACTTTTGAAGATCAGCGTTGTCCATAATTAGCATGCTGGACGTGGATTCATATTTCCACCTAATCCCAGACTTTGGGAAACTAAACATTGCTGCCTTACATCCAGATCGCCCTGCTGTGGAGAACATAAATTGTGCTTCAGTTCGGAAATCACATGTACGCGTCTTAGTAGTACTACTAGTACCTAACTCTAAAAAATATAAAGCAAAAGAAGAACATACCAAAAGAAGAAGACTTTTGAAGATCAGCGTTGTCCATCATTAGCATGCTGGATGTGGATTCATATTTCCACCAAATCCCAGACTTTGGGAAACTAAACATTGCTGCCTTACATCCAGATCACCCTGCTGTGGAGAACATAAATTGTGCTTCAGTTCGGAAATCACATGTATGCGTCTTAGCCGTACTACTGGCACCTAACTCTTAAAAAATAAAGCAAAGGAAGAACATACCAAAAGAAGAAGACTTTTGAAGATCAGTGTTGTCCATAATTAGCATTCTGGATGTGGATTCATATTTGCACCAAATCCCAGACTTTGGGAAACTAAACATTGCTGCCATACATCCAGATCGCCCTGCTGTGGAGAACAAAAATTGTGCTTCAGTACGGAAAAAACATGTACGCGCATTAGCCGTACTACTAGCACCTAACTCTTAAAAAAATAAAGCAAAGGAAGAACATACCAAAAGAAGAAGACTTTTGAAGATCAGTTTTGTCCATAATTAGCATGCTGGATGTGGATTCATATTTGCACCAAATCCCAGACTTTGGGAAACTAAACATTGCTGCCATACATCCGGATCGCCCTGCTGTGGAGAACAAAAATTGTGCTTCAGTACGGAAAAAACATGTACGCGCATTAGCCGTACTACTAGCACCTAATTCTTAAAAAAATAAAGCAAAGGAAGAACATACCAAAAGAAGAAGACCTTTGAAGATCAGCGTTGTCCATAATTAGCATTCTGGCTGATGATTCATATTTCCACCTAATCCCAGACTTTGGGAAACTAAACATTGCTGCCTTACATCCAGATCGCCCTGCTGTGGAGAACATAAATAGTGCTTCAGTTCGGAAATCACATGTACGCGTCTTAGCCGTACTACTGGCACCTAACTCTTAAAAAAATAAAGCAAAGGTAGAACATACCAAAAGAAGAAGACTTTTGAAGATCAGTGTTGTACATAATTAGCATGCTGGATGTGGATTCATATTTGCACCAAATCCCAGACTTTGGGAAACTAAACATTGCTGCCTTACATCCAGATCATCCTGCTGTGGAGAACATAAATTGTGCTTCAGTTCGGAAATCACATGTACGCGTCTTAGCCGTACTACTGGCACCTAACTCTTAAAAAAATAAAGCAAAGGAAGAACATACCAAAAGAAGAAGACTTTTGAAGTTCAGTGTTGTCCATAATTAGCATGCTGGATGTGGATTCATATTTGCACCAAATCCCAGACTTTGGGAAACTAAACATTGCTGCCATACATCCAGATCGCCCTGCTGTGGAGAACAAAAATTGTGCTTCAGTACGGAAAAAACATGTACGTGCATTAGCCGTACTACTAGCACCTAACGCTTAAAAAAATAAAGCAAAGGAAGAACATACCAAAAGAAGAAGACTTTTGAAGATCAGCGTTGTCCATAATTAGCATGCTGGATGTGGATTCATATTTCCACCTAATCCCAGACTTTGGGAAACTAAACATTGCTGCCTTACATCCAGATCACCCTGCTGTGGAGAACATAAATTGTGCTTCAGTTCGGAAATCACATGTATGCGTCTTAGCCGTACTACTGGCACCTAACTCTTAAAAAAATAAAGCAAAGGAAGAACATACCAAAAGAAGAAGACTTTTGAAGATCAGTGTTGTCCATAATTAGCATTCTGGATGTCGATTCATATTTGCACCAAATCCCAGACTTTGGGAAACTAAACATTGCTGCCATACATCCAGATCGCCCTGCTGTGGAGAACAAAAATTGTGCTTCAGTACGGAAAAAACATGTACGCGCATTAGCCGTACTACTAGCACCTAACTCTTAAAAAAATAAAGCAAAGGAAGAACATACCAAAAGAAGAAGACTTTTGAAGATCAGTTTTGTCCATAATTAGCATGCTGGATGTGGATTCATATTTGCACCAAATCCCAGACTTTGGGAAACTAAACATTGCTGCCATACATCCGGATCGCCCTGCTGTGGAGAACAAAAATTGTGCTTCAGTACGGAAAAAACATGTACGCGCATTAGCCGTACTGCTAGCACCTAACTCTTAAAAAAATAAAGCAAAGGAAGAACATACCAAAAGAAGAAGACTTTTGAAGATCAGCGTTGTCCATAATTAGCATTCTGGCTGATGATTCATATTTCCACCTAATCCCAGACTTTCGGAAACTAAACATTGCTGCCTTAGATACTGATCACCCTGCTGTGGAGAACATAAATTGTGCTTCAGTTCCGAAATCACATGTACGCGTCCTAGTAGTACTACTAGCACCTAATTCATAAAAAAATAAACCAAAAGCAGAACATACCAAAAGAAGAAGACTTTTGAAGATCAGCGTTGTCCATAATTAGCATGCTGGATGTGGATTCATATTTCCACCACATCCCAGACTTAGGGAAACTAAACATTGCTGCCTTACATCCAGATCGCCCTGCTGTGGAGAACATAAATTGTGCTTCAGTTCTGAAATCACATGTACGCGTCTTAGTACTACTACTAGCACCTAACTCTTAAAAAAATAAAGCAAAGGAAGAACATACCAAAAGAAGAAGACTTTTGAAGATCAGCGTTGTCTATAATTAGCATGCTGGATGTGGATTCATATTTCCACCAAATCCCAGACTTTGGGAAACTAAACATTGCTGCCTTACATCCAGATCGCCCTGCTGTTGAGAACATAAATTGTGCTTCAGTTCGGAAATCACATGTTCGCGTCTTAGTAGTACTACTAGCACCTAACTCTTAAAAATAAAGCAAAGGAAGAACATACCAAATGCAGAAGACTTTTCAAGATCAGCATTGTCCATAATTAGCATGCTGGATGTGGATTCATATTTGCACCAAATCCCAGACTTTGGGAAACTAAACATTGCTGCCTTACATCCAGATCGCCCTGCTGTGGAAAACATAAATTGTGCTTCAGTTCGGAAATCATATGTACGCATCTTAGCCATACTACTAGCACCTAACTCTTAAAATAATAAAGCAAAGGAAGAACATACCAAAAGAAGAAGACTTTTCAAGATCAGCGTTGTCCATAAATAGCATGCTGGATGTGGATTCATATTTCCACCAAATCCCAGACTTAGGGAAACTAAACATTGCTGCCTTACTTCCAGATCGCCCTGCTGTGGAGAACATAAATTGTGCTTCAGTTCGGAAATCACATGTATGCGTCTCAACCGTACTACTAGCACCTAACTCTTAAAAAAATAAAGCAAAAAAGTACATATCAAAAGAAAAAGACTTTTGAAGATCAGCGTTGTCCATAATTAGCATGCTGGATGTGGATTCATGTTTCCACCAAATCCCAGACTTTGGGAAACTAAACAATGCTGCCTTACATCCAGATCTCCCTGATGTGGAGAACAAAAATTGTGCTTCAGTTCCGAAATCACATGTACGCGTCTTAGTACTACTACTAGCACCTAACTCTTTAAAAAATAAAGCAAAGGAAGAACATACCAAATGAAGAAGACTTTTCAAGATCAGCATTGTCCATAATTAGCATGCTGGATGTGGATTCATATTTGCACCAAATCCCACACTTTGGGAAACTAAACATTGCTGCCTTACATCCAGATCGCCCTGCTGTGGAAAACATAAATTGTGCTTCAGTTCGGAAATCATATGTACGCGTCTTAGCCGTACTACTAGCACCTAACTCTTAAAATAATAAAGCAAAGGAAGAACATACCTAAAGAAGAAGACTTTTGAAGATCAGCGTTGTACATAATTAGCATGCTGGATGTGGATTCATATTTCCACCAAATCCCAGACTTTGGGAAACTAAACATTGCTGCCATACATCCAGATCGCCCTGCTGTGGAGAACATAAATTGTGCTTCAGTTCGGAAAAAACATGTACGCGCATTAGCCGCACTACTAGCACCTAACTCTTAAAAAAATAAAGCAAAGGAAGAACATACCAAAAGAAGAAGACTTATGAGGATCAGCGTTGTCCATAATTAGCACGCTGGATGTGGATTCATATTTGCAAAAAATCCCAGACTTTGGGAAACTAAACATTGCTGCCTTACATCCAGAACGCCCTGCTGTGGAGAACATAAATTGTGCTTCAGTTCCGCAATCACATGAACGCGTCTTAGCCGTACTACTAGCACCTAACTCTTAAAAAAATAAAGCAAAGGAAGAACATACCAAAAGAAGAAGACTTTTGAAGATCAGCGTTGTCCATAATTAGCCTGCTGGATGTGGATTCATATTTCCACCAAATCCCAGACTTTGGGAAACTAAACATTGCTGCCTTACATCCAGATCGCCCTGCTGTGGTGAACATAAATTGTGCTTCAGTTCGGAAATCACATGTGTGCGTCTTAGTAGTACTATTAGCACCTAACTCTTAAAAAAATATAGCAAAGGAAGAACATACCAAAAGAAGAAGACCTTTGAAGATCAGCGTTGTCCATAATTAGCAAGATGGATGTGAATTCATATTTCCACCAAATCCCAGACTTTGGGAAACTAAACATTGCTGCCTTACATCCAGATCGCCCAGCTGTGGAGAACATAAATTGTGCTTCAGTTCGGAAATCACATGTACGCGTCATAGTAGTACTACTAGCACCTAACTCTTAAAAAAATAAAGCAAAGGAAGAACATACCAAAAGAAGAAAACTTTTGAAGATCAGCGTTGTCCATAATTAGCATGCTGGATGTGGATTCATATTTCCACCAAATCCCAGACTTTGGGAAACTAAACACTGCTGCCTTACATCCGGATCGCCCTGCTGTGGAGACCATAAATTGTGCTTCAGTTCGGAAATCACATGTACGCGTCTTAGTAGTACTACTAGCACCTAACTCTTAAAAAAATAATGCAAAGAAGAACATACCAAAAGAAGAAGACTTTTGAAGATCAGCATTGTCCATAATTAGCATGCTGGATGTGGATTCATAGTTCCACCAAATCCCAGACTTTGGGAAACAAAACATTGCTGCCTTACATCCAGATCGCCCTGCTGTGGAGAACATAAAATGTGCTTCAGTTCGGAAATCACATGTACGCATCTTAGTTGTACTACTAGCACCTAACTCTTAAAACAATAAAGCAATGGAAGAACATACCAAAAGAAGGACAATTTTGAAGATCAGCGTTGTCCATAATTAGCATGCTGGATGTGGATTCATATTTCCACCAAATCCCAGACTTTGGGAAACTAAACATTGCTGCCTTACATCCAGATCGCCCTGCTGTGGAGATTATAAATTGTGCTTCAGTTCCGAAATCACATGTATGCGTCTTTGTACTGCTACTAGCACCTAACTCTTAAAAAAATAAAGCAAAGGAAGAACATACCAAAAGAAGAGGACTTTTGAAGATGAGCATTGTCCATCATTAGCATGCTGGATGTGGATTCATATTTCCACCAAATCCCAGACTTTGGGAAACTAAACATTGCTGCCATACATCCAGATCGCAGTGCTGTGGAGAACATAAATTGTACATCAGTTCGGAAAAAACATGTACGCGCATTAGACGTACTACTAGCACCTAACTCTTAAAAAAAATAAAGTAAAGGAAGAACATACCAAAAGAAGAAGACTTTTGAAGATCAGCGTTGTCCATTATTAGCATGCTAGATGTGGATTCATATTTGCACCAAATCCCAGACTTTGGGAAACTAAACATTGCTGCCTTACATCCAGATCGCACTGCTGTGGAAAACATAAATTGTGCTTCAGTTCGGAAATCACATGTACGCGTCTTAGTGCTACTACTAGCACCTAACTCTTAAAAAAATAAAGCAAAGGAAGAACATACCAAAAGAAGAAGACTTTTCAAGATCAGTAATGTCCATAATTAGCATGCTGGATGTGGATTCATATTTGCACCAAATCCCAGACTTTGGGAAACTAAACATTGCCGCCTTACATCCAGATCACCCTGCTGTGGAGAACAAAAATTGTGCTTCAGTTCGGAAAAAACATGTACGCGCATTAGCCGTACTACTAGCACCTAACTCTTAAAAAAATAAAGCAAAGGAAGAACATACCAAAAGAAGAAGACTTTTGAAGATCAGCGTTGTCCATAATTAGCATGCTGGATGTGGATTCATATTTCCACCAAATCCCAGACATTGGGAAACTAAACATTGCTGCCTTACATCCAGATCGCCCTGCTGTTGAGAACATAAATTGTGCTTCAGTTCGGAAATCACATGTACACGTCTTAGCTGTACTACTAGCACCTAACTCTTAAAAAAATAAAGCAAAGGAAGAACATACCAAAAGAAGAAGACTTTTCAAGATCAGCATTGTCCATAATTAGCATGCTGGATGTGGATTCATATTTGCACCAAATCCCAGACTTTGGGAAACAAAACATTGCTGCCTTACATCCAGATCGCCCTGCTGTGGAGAACATAAATTGTGCTTCAGTTCGGAAATCACATGTACGCGACTTAGCCGTACTACTAGCACCTAATTCTTAAAAAAATAAAGCAAAGGAAGAACATACCAAAAGAAGAAGGCTTTTGAAGATCAGCGTTGTCCATAATTAGCATGCTGGATGTGGATTCATATTTCCACCAAATCCCAGACTTTGGGAAACTAAACATTGCTGCCTTACATCCAGATCGCCCTGCTGTGGGGAACATAAATTGAGCTTCAGTTCGGAAATCACATGTACGCGTCTTAGTACTACCACTAGCACCTAACTCTTAAAAAAATAATGCAAAGGAAGGACATACCAAAAGAAGAGGACTTTTGAAGATCAGCGTTGTACATCATTAGCATGCTGGATGTGGATTCATATTTCCACCAAATCCCAGACTTTGGGAAACTAAACATTGCTGCCTTACATCCAGATCGCCCTGCTGTGGAGAACATAAATTGTGCTTCAGTTCGGAAATCACAGGTACGCATCTTAGCCGTACTACTAGCAATTAATCTTAAAAAAATAAAGCAAAGGAAGAACCTAGCAAACGAACAAGCCTTTTGAATATCAGCATTGTCCATAATTAGCATGCTGGATGTGGATTCATATTTCCACCAAATCCCAGACTTTGGGAAACTAAACATTGCTGCCTTACATCCAGATTGCCCATCTGTGGAGAACATAAATTGTGCTTCAGTTCGGAAATCACATGTATGCGTCTTAGCCGTACTACTAGCACCTAACTCTTAAAAAAATAAAGCAAAGGAAGAACATACCAAAAGAAGAAGACCTTTGAAGATCAGCGTTGTCCATAATTAGCATGCTGGATGTGGATTCATATTTGCACAAAATCCCAGACTTTGAGAAATTAAACATTGCTGCCTTACATCCACATCGCCCTGCTGTGGAGAACATAAATTGTGCTTCAGTTCCGAAATCACATGTACGCGTCCTAGTACTACTACTAGCACCTAACTCTTAAAAAAATAAAGCAAAGGAAGAACATACCAAAAGAAGAAGACTTTTGAAGATCAGCGTTGTCCATAATTAGCATGCTGGATGTGGATTCATATTTTCACCAAATCCCAGACTTTGGGAAACTAAACATTGCTGCCTTACTTCCAGATCGCCCTGCTGTGGAGAACATAAATTGTGCTTCAGTTCCGAAATCAAATGTACACGTCTTAGCCGTACTACTAGCACCTAACTCTTAAAAAAATAAAGCAAAGGCGAGAACATACCAAAAGAAGAAGACTATTCAAGATCAGTAATGTCCATAATTAGCATGCTGGATGTGGATTCATATTTGCAAAAAATCCCAGACTTTGGGAAACTAAACATTGCTGCCATACATCCAGATCGCCCTGCTGTGGAGAACAAAAATTGTGCTTCAGTTCGGAAAAAACATGTACGCGCATTAGCCGTACTACTAGCACCTAGCTCTTAAAAAAATAAAGTAGAGGAAGAACATACCAAAAGAAGAAGACTTTTGAAGATCAGCGTTGTCCATAATTAGCATGCTGGATGTGGATTCATATTTCCACCAAATCCCAGACTTTGGGAAACTAAACATTGCTGCCTTACATTCAGATCGCCCTGCTGTTGAGAACATAAATTGTGCTTCAGTTCGGAAATCACATGTACACATCTTAGCTGTACTACTAGCACCTAACTCTTAAAAAAATTAAGCAAAGGAAGAACATACCAAAAGAAGAAGACTTTTGAAGATCAGCGTTGTCCATAATTAGCATACTGGATGTGGATTCATATTTGCAGCAAATCCCAGACTTTGGGAAACAAAACATTGCTGCCTTACATCCAGATCGCCCTGCTGTGGAGAACATAAATTGTGCTTCAGTTCGGAAATCACATGTACGCGACTTAGCCGTACTACTAGCACCTAACTCGTAAAAAAATAAAGCAAAGGAAGAACATACCAAAAGAAGAAGACTTTTGAAGATCAGGGTTGTCCATAATTAGCATGCTGGATGTGGATTCATATTTCCACCAAATCCCAGACTTTGGGAAACTAAACATTGCTGCCTTACATCCAGATCGCACTGCTGTGGGGAACATAAATTGTGCTTCAGTTCGGAAATCACATGTACGCGTCTTAGTACTACTACTAGCACCTAACTCTTAAAAAAATAATGCAAAGGAAGGACATACCAAAAGAAGAGCACTTTTGAAAATCAGCGTTGTACATCATTAGCATGCTGGATGTCGATTCATATTTCCACCAAATCCCAGACTTTGGGAAACTAAACATTGCTGCCATACATCCAGATCGCAGTGCTGTGGAGAACATAAATTGTGCTTCAGTTCGGAAAAAACATTGTACGCGCATTAGACGTACTACTAGCACATAACTCTTAAAAAAATAAAGCAAAGGAAGAACATACCAAAAGAAGAAGACTTTTGAAGATCGGCGTTGTCCATCATTAGCATGCTGGATGTGGATTCATATTTCCACCAATCCCAGACTTTGGGAAACTAAACACTGCTGCCTTACATCCAGATCGCACTGCTGTGGAGAACATAAATTGTGCTTCAGTTCGGAAATCACATGTACGCATCTTAGCCGTACTACTAGCAATTAATCTTAAAAAAATAAAGCAAAGGGAGAACCTACCAAACGAACAAGCCTTTTGAATATCAGCGTTGTCCATAATTAGCATGCTGGATGTGGATTCATATTTCCACCAAATCCCAGACTTTGGAAACTATACATTGCTGCCTTACATCCAGATCCCCCTGCTGTGGAGAACATAAATTGTGCTTCAGTTCGGAAATCACATGTATGCGTCTTAGCCGTACTACTAGCACCAAACTCTTAAAAAAATAAAGCAAAGGAAGAACATACCAAAAGAAGAAGACTTTTGAAGATCAGCGTTGTCCATAATTAGCATGCTGGATGTGGATTCATATTTCCACCAAATCCCAGACTTAGGGAAACTAAACATTGCTGCCTTACATCCAGATCGCCCTGCTGTGGAGAACATAAATTGTGCTTCAGTTCTGAAATCACATGTACGCGTCTTAGTACTACTACTAGCACCTAAATCTTAAAAAAATAAAGCAAAGGAAGAACATACCAAAAGAAGAAGACTTTTGAAGATCAGCGTTGTCCATAATTAGCATGCTGGATGTGGATTCATATTTCCACCAAATCCCAGACTTTGGGAAACAAAACATTGCTGCCTTACTTCAAGATCGCCCTGCTGTGGAGAACATAAATTGTGCTTCAGCTCCGAAATCACTTGTACGCATCCTAGCTGTACTACTAGCACCTAACTCTTAAAAAATTAAAGCAAAGGAAGAACATACCAAAAGAAGAAGACTTTTGAAGATCAGTGTTGTCCATAATTTGCATGCTGGATGTGGATTCATATTTCCACCAAATCCCAGACTTTGGGAAACAAAACATTGCTGCCTTACATCCAGATCGCCCTGCTGTGGAGAACATAAATTGTGCTTCAGTTCGGAAAAAACATGTACGCGCATTAGCCATACTACTAGCACCTAACTCTTAAAAAAATAAAGCAAAGGAAGAACATACCAAAAGAAGAAGACTTTTGAAGATCAGCGTTGTCCATAATTAGCATGCTGGATGGGGATTCATATTTCCACCAAATTGCAGACTTTGGGAAACTAAACATTGCTGCCTTACATCCAGATCGCCCTGCTGTGGAGAACATAAACTGTGCTTCAGTTCGGAATTCACATTTACTCGTCTTAGTACTACTACTAGCACCTAACTCTGCAAAAAATAATGCAAAGGAAGAACATACCAAAAGAAGAACACTTTTGAAGATCAGCGTTTTCCATAATTAGCATGATGGATGTCGATTCATATTTCCACCAAATCATAGACTTTGGGAAACTAAACATTGCTGCCTTACATCCAGATCGACCTTCTGTGGAGAACATAAATTGTGCTTCAGTTCCGAAATCACATGTACGCGCATTAGCCGTACTACTAGCACCTAATTCTTAGAAAAATAAAGCAAAGGAAGAACATACCAAAAGAAGAAGACTTTTCAAGATCAGCGTTGTCCGTAATTAGCATTCTGGAAGATGATTCATATTTCCAACTAATCCCAGACTTTGGGAAACTAAACATTGCTGCCTTACATCCAGATCGCCCTGCTGTGGAGAACATAAGTTGTGCTTCAGTTCGGAAATCACATGTACGAGTCTTAGCCGTACTACTAGTACCTAACTGTTAAAAAAATAAAGCAAACTAAGAACATACCAAAAGAAGAACCCTTTTGAAGATCAGCGTTGTCCATAATTAGCATGCTGGATGTGGATTCATATTTCCACCAAATCCCAGACTTTGGGAAACTAAACATTGCTGCCTTACATCTACATCACCCTGCTGTGGAGTACATAAATTGTGCTTCAGTTCGGAAATCACATGTACGCGTCTTAGCCGTACTACTAGCACCTAACTCTTAAAAAAATAAAGCAAAGGAAGAACATACCAAAACAAGAAGACTTTTGAAGATCAGCGTTGTCCATAATTAGCATGATGGATGTGGATTCATCTTTCCACCAAATCCCAGACATTGGGAAACTAAACATTGCTGCCTTACATCCAGATCGCCCTGCTGTTGAGAACATAAATTGTGCTTCAGTTCGGAAATCACATGTACACGTCTTAGCTGTACTACTAGCACCTAACTCTTAAAAAAATAAAGCAAAGGAAGAACATACCAAAAGAAGAAGACTTTTGAAGATCAGCATTGTCCATAATTAGCATGCTGGATGTGGATTCATATTTGCACCAAATCCCAGACTTTGGGAAACAAAACATTGCTGCCTTACATCCAGATCGCCCTGCTGTGGAGAACAGAAATTGTGCTTCAGTTCGGAAATCACATGTACGCGACTTAGCCGCACTACTAGCACCTAACTCTTAAAAAAATAAAGCAAAGGAAGAACATACCAAAAGAAGAAGACTTTTGAAGATCAGTGTTGCCCATAATTAACATGCTGGATGTGGATTCATATTTCCACCAAATCCCAGACTTTGGGAAACTAAACATTGCTGCCTTACATCCAGATCGCCCTGCTGTGGGGAACATAAATTGTGCTTCAGTTCGGAAATCACATGTACGCGTCTTAGTACTACTACTAGCACCTAACTCTTAAAAAAATAATGCAAAGGAAGGACATACCAAAAGAAGAGGACTTTTGAAGATCAGCGTTGTACATCATTAGCATGCTGGATGTGGATTCATATTTGCACAAAATCCCAGACTTTGGGAAACTAAATATTGCTGCCATACATCCAGATCGCAGTGCTGTGGAGAACATAAATTGTGCTTCAGTTCGGAAAAAACATTGTACGCGCATTAGACGTACTACTAGCACATAACTCTTAAAAAAATAAAGGAAAGGAAGAACATACCAAAAGAAGAAGACTTTTGAAGATCGGCGTTGTCCATCATTAGCATGCTGGATGTGGATTCATATTTCCACCAAATCCCAGACTTTGGGAAACTAAACACTGCTGCCTTACATCCAGATCGCACTGCTGTGGAGAACATAAATTGTGCTTCAGTTCGGAAATCACATGTACGCGACTTAGCCGTACTACTAGCACCTAACTCTTAAAAAAATAAAGCAAAGGAAGAACGTACCAAAAGAAGAAGACTTTTGAAGATCAGCGTTGTCTATAATTAGCATGCTGGATGTGGATTCATATTTCCACCAAATCCCAGACTTTGGGAAACTAAACATTGCTGCCATACATCCAGATCGCCCTGCTGTGGAGAACATAAATTGTGCTTCAGTTCGGAAAAAACGTGTACGCGCATTAGCCGTACTACTAGCACCTAACTCTTAAAAAAATAAAGCAAAGGAAGAACATACCAAAAGAAGAAGACTTTTGAAGATCAGCATTGTCCATAATTAGCATGCTGGATGTGGATTCATATTTTCACCAAATCCCAGACTTTGGGAAACTAAACAGTGCTGCCTTACATCCAGATCTCCCTGCTGTGGAGAACATAAATTGTGCTTCAGTTCCAAAATCACATGTACGCGTCTTAGCCGTACTACTAGCACCTAACTCTTAAAAAAATAAAGCAAAGGAAGAACATACCAAAAGAAGAAGACTTTTGAAGATCAGCGTTGTCCATAATTAGCATGCTGGACTTGGATTCATATTTCCACCAAATCCCAGACTTTGGCAAACTAAACATTGCTGCCTTACTTCCAGATCGCCCTGCTGTGGAGAACATAAATTGTGCTTCAGTTCCGAAATCACATGTACGCGTGTTAGCCGTACTACTAGCACCTAACTCTTAAAAAAATAAAGCAAAGGAAGAACATACCAAAAGAAGAAGACTTTTCAAGGCCAGTAATGTCCATAATTAGCATGCTGGATGTGGATTCATATTTGCACCAAATCCCAGACTTTGGGAAACTAAACATTGCTGCCATACATCCAGATCGCAGAGCTGTGGAGAACATAAATTGTGCTTCAGTTCGGAAAAAACATTGTACGTGCATTAGACGTACTACTAGCACATAACTCTTAAAAAAATAAAGCAAAGGAAGAACATACCAAAAGAAGAAGACTTTTGAAGATCGGCGTTGTCCATCATTAGCATGCTGGATGTGGATTCATATTTGCACCAAATCCCAGACTTTGGGAAACTAAACAATGCTGCCTTACATCCAGATCGCCCTGCTGTGGAGAACATAAATTGTGCTTCAGTTCTGAAATCACATGTACGCGTCTTAGTACTACTACTAGCACCTAACTCTTAAAAAAATAAAGCAAAGGAAGAACATACCAAAAGAAGAAGACTTTTGAAGATCAGCGTTGTCCATAATTAGCATGCTGGATGTGGATTCATATTTCCACCAAATCCCAGACTTTGGGAAACTAAACATTGCTGCCTTACTTCCAGATCGCCCTGCTGTGGAGAACATAAATTGTGCTTCAGCTCCGAAATCACTTGTACGCATCCTAGCCGTACTACTAGCACCTAACTCTTAAAAAATTAAAGCAAAGGAAGAACATACCAAAAGAAGAAGACTTTTGAAGATCAGTGTTGTCCATAATTTGCATGCTGGATGTGGATTCATATTTCCACCAAATCCCAGACTTTGGGAAACAAAACATTGCTGCCTTACATCCAGATCGCCCTGCTGTGGAGAACAGAAATTGTGCTTCAGTTCGGAAATCACATGTACGCGACTTAGCCGCACTACTAGCACCTAACTCTTAAAAAAATAAAGCAAAGGAAGAACATACCAAAAGAAGAAGACTTTTGAAGATCAGGGTTGTCCATAATTAGCATGATGGATGTGGATTCATATTTCCACCAAATCCCAGACATTGGGAAACTAAACATTGCTGCCTTACATCCAGATCGCCCTGCTGTGGGGAACATAAATTGTGCTTCAGTTCGGAAATCACATGTACGCGTCTTAGTACTACTACTAGCACCTAACTCTTAAAAAAATAATGCAAAGGAAGGACATACCAAAAGAAGAGGACTTTTGAAGATCAGCGTTGTACATCATTAGCATGCTGGATGTGGATTCATATTTGCACAAAATCCCAGACTTTGGGAAACTAAATATTGCTGCCATACATCCAGATCGCAGTGCTGTGGAGAACATAAATTGTGCTTCAGTTCGGAAAAAACATTGTACGCGCATTAGACGTACTACTAGCACATAACTCTTAAAAAAATAAAGCAAAGGAAGGACATACCAAAAGAAGAAGACTTTTGAAGATCGGCGTTGTCCATCATTAGCATGCTGGATGTGGATTCATATTTGCTCCAAATCCCAGACTTTGGGAAACTAAACACTGCTGCCTTACATCCAGATCGCACTGCTGTGGAGAACATAAATTGTGCTTCAGTTCGGAAATCACATGTACACGACTTAGCCGTACTACTAGCACCTAACTCTTAAAAAAATAAAGCAAAGGAAGAACGTACCAAAAGAAGAAGACTTTTGAAGATCAGCGTTGTCTATAATTAGCATGCTGGATGTGGATTCATATTTCCACCAAATCCCAGACTTTGGGAAACTAAACATTGCTGCCATACATCCAGATCGCCCTGCTGTGGAGAACATAAATTGTGCTTCAGTTCGGAAAAAACGTGAACGCGCATTAGCCGCACTACTAGCACCTAACTCTTAAAAAAATAAAGCAAAGGAAGAACATACCAAAAGAAGAAGACTTTTGAAGATCAGCGTTGTCCATAATTAGCATGCTGGATTTGGATTCATATTTCCACCAAATCCCAGACTTTGGGAAACTAAACATTGCTGCCTTACTTCCAGATCGCCCTGCTGTGGAGAACATAAATTGTGCTTCAGTTCCGAAATCACATGTACGCGTCCTAGCCGTACTACTAGCACCTAACTCTTAAAAATATAAAGCAAAGGAAGAACATACCAAAAGAAGAAGTCTTTTCAAGGCCAGTAATGTCCATAATTAGCATGCTGGATGTGGATTCATATTTGCACCAAATCCCAGACTTTGGGAAACTAAATATTGCTGCCATACATCCAGATCGCCCTGCTGTGGAGAACAAAAATTGTGCTTCAGTTCGCAAAAAACATGTACGCTCATTAGCCGTACTACTAGCACCTAACTCTTAAAAAAATAAAGCAAAGGAAGAACATACCAAAAGATGAAGACTTTTGAAGATCAGCGTTGTCCATAATTAGCATGCTGGATGTGGATTCATATTTCCACCAAATCCCAGACATTGGGAAACTAAACATTGCTGCCTTACATCCAGATCGCCCTGCTGTTGAGAACATAAATTGTGCTTCAGTTCGGAAATCACATGTACGCGTCTTAGTACTACTACTAGCACCTAACTCTTAAAAAAATAATGCAAAGGAAGGACATACCAAAAGTAGAGGACTTTTGAAGATCAGCGTTGTACATCATTAGCATGCTGGATGTGGATTCATATTTCCACCAAATCCCAGACTTTGGGAAACTAAACATTGCTGCGTTACATCCAGATCGCAGTGCTGTGGAGAACATAAATTGTGCTTCAGTTCGGAAAAAAAATTTACGGGCATTAGACGTACTACTAGCACATAACTCTTAAAAAAATAAAGCAAAGGAAGAACATACCAAAAGAAGAAGACTTTTGAAGATCAGCGTTGTCCATCATTAGCATGCTGGATGTGTATTCATATTTACACCAAATCCCAGACTTTGGGAAACTAAACATTGCTGCCTTACATCCAGATCGCCCTGCTGTGGAGAACATAAATTGTGCTTCAGTTCGGAAAAAACATGTACGCACATTAGCCGTACTACTAGCACCTAAATCTTAAAAAAATAAAGCAAAGGAAGAACATACCAAAAGAAGAAGACTTTTGAAGATCAGCGTTGTCCATAATTAGCATGCTGGATGTGGATTCATATTTCCACCAAATCCCAGACTTTGGGAAACTAAACATTGCTGCCATATATCCAGATCGCAGTGCTGTGGAGAACATAAATTGTGCTTCAGTTCGGAAAAAACATTGTACGCGCATTAGACGTACTACTAGCACATAACTCTTAAAAAAATAAAGCAAAGGAAGAACATACCAAAAGAAGAAGACTTTTGAAGATCGGCGTTGTCCATCATTAGCATGCTGGATGTGGATTCATATTTGCACCAAATCCCAGACTTTGGGAAACTAAACACTGCTGCCTTACATCAAGATCGCACTGCTGTGGAGAACATAAATAGTGCTTCAGTTCGGAAATCACATGTACGCATCTTAGCCGTACTACTAGCAATTAATCTTAAAAAAATAAAGCAAAGGAAGAACCTACCAAACGAACAAGCCTTTTGAATATCAGCGTTGTCCATAATTAGCATGCTGGATGTGGATTCATATTTCCACCAAATCCCAGAATTTGGAAACTATACATTGCTGCCTTACATCCAGATCGCCCTGCTGTGGAGAACATAAATTGTGCTTCAGTTCGGAAATCACATGTATGCGTCTTAGCCGTACTACTAGCACCTAACTCTTAAAAAAATAAAGCAAAGGAAGAACATACCAAAAGAAGAAGACTTTTGAAGATCAGCGTTGTCCATAATTAGCATGCTGGATGTGGATTCATATTTCCACCAAATCCCAGACTTAGGGAAACTAAACATTGCTGCCTTACATCCAGATCGCCCTGCTGTGGAGAACTTAAATTGTGCTTCAGTTCTGAAATCACATGTACGCGTCTTAGTTTTACTACTAGCACCTAACTCTTAAAAAAATAAAGCAAAGGAAGAACATACCAAAAGAAGAAGACTTTTGAAGATCAGCGTTGTCCATAATTAGCATGCTGGATGTGGATTCATATTTCCACCAAATCCCTGACTTTGGGAAACTAAACATTGCTGCCTTACTTCCAGATCGCCCTGCTGTGGAGAACATAAATTGTGCTTCAGCTCCGAAATCACTTGTACGCATCCTAGCCGTACTACTAGCACCTAACTCTTAAAAAATTAAAGCAAAGGAAGAACATACCAAAAGAAGAAGACTTTTGAAGATCAGTGTTGTCCATAATTTGCATGCTGGATGTGGATTCATATTTCCACCAAATCCCAGACTTTGGGAAACAAAACATTGCTGCCATACATCCAGATCGCCCTGCTGTGGAGAACATAAATTGTGCTTCAGTTCGGAAAAAACATGTACGCGCATTAGCCATACTACTAGCACCTAACTCTTAAAAAAATAAAGCAAAGGAAGAACATACCAAAAGAAGAAGACTTTTGAAGATCAGCGTTGTCCATTATTAGCATGCTGGATGGGGATTCATATTTCCACCAAATCCCAGACTTTGGGAAACTAAACATTGCTGCCTTACATCCAGATCGCCCTGCTGTGGAGAACATAAACTGTGCTTCAGTTCGGAAATCACATTTACTCGTCTTAGTACTACTACTAGCACCTAACTCTGCAAAAAATAATGCAAAGGAAGAACATACCAAAAGAAGAAGACTTTTGAAGATCAGCGTTTTCCATAATTAGCATGATGGATGTGGATTCATATTTCCACCAAATCCCAGACTTTGGGAAACTAAACATTGCTGCCTTACATCCAGATCGACCTGCTGTGGAGAACATAAATTGTGCTTCAGTTCCGAAATCACATGTACGCGTCTTAGCCGTACTACTAGCACCTAATCCTTAGAAAAATAAAGCAAAGGAAGAACATACCAAAAGAAGAAGACTTTTGAAGATCAGCGTTGTACATAACTAGCATTCTGGATGATGATTCATATTTCCACCTAATCCCAGACTTTGGGAAACTAAACATTGCTGCCTTACATCCAGATCGCCCTGCTGTGGAGAACATAAGTTGTGCTTCAGTACGGAAATCACATGTACGAGTCTTAGCCGTACTACTAGTACCTAACTGTTAAAAAAATAAAGCAAACTAAGAACATACCAAAAGAAGAAGACTTTTGAAGATCAGCGTTGTCCATAATTAGCATGCTGGATGTGGATTCATATTTCCACCAAATCCCAGACTTTGGGAAACTAAACATTGCTGCCTTACATCTACATCACCCTGCTGTGGAGTACATAAATTGTGCTTCAGTTCGGAAATCACATGTACGCGTCTTAGCCGTACTTCTAGCACCTAACTCTTAAAAAAATAAAGCAAAGGAAGAACATACCAAAAGAAGAAGACTTTTCAAGATCAGTAATGTCCATAATTAGCATGCTGGATGTGGATTCATATTTGCACCAAGTCCCAGACTTTGGGAAACTAAACATTGCTGCCTTACATCCAGATCGCCCTGCTGTGGAGAACATAAATTGTGCTTCAGTTCGGAAATCACATGTACGCGACTTAGCCGTACTACTAGCACCTAACTCTTAAAAAAATAAAGCAAAGGAAGAACATACCAAAAGAAGAAGACTTTTGAAGATCAGCGTTGTCCATAATTAGCATGATGTATGTGGATTCATATTTCCACCAAATCCCAGACATTGGGAAACTAAACATTGCTGCCTTACATCCAGATCGCCCTGCTGTTGAGAACATAAATTGTGCTTCAGTTCGGAAATCACATGTACACGTCTTAGCTGTACTACTAGCACCTAACTCTTAAAACAATAAAGCAAAGGAAGAACATACCAAAAGAAGAAGACTTTTGAAGATCAGCATTGTCCATAATTAGCATGCTGGATGTGGATTCATATTTGCACCAAATCCCAGACTTTGGGAAACAAAACATTGCTGCCTTACATCCAGATCGCCCTGCTGTAGAGAACAGAAATTGTGCTTCAGTTCGGAAATCACATGTACGCGACTTAGCCGCACTACTAGCACCTAACTCTTAAAAAAATAAAGCAAAGGAAGAACATACCAAAAGAAGAAGACTTTTGAAGATCAGGGTTGTCCATAATTAGCATGCTGGATGTGGATTCATATTTCCACCAAATCCCAGACTTTGGGAAACTAAACATTGCTGCCTTACATCCAGATCGCCCTGCTGTGGGGAACATAAATTGTGCTTCAGTTCGGAAATCACATGTACGCGTCTTAGTACTACTACTAGCACCTAACTCTTAAAAAAACAATGCAAAGGAAGGACATACCAAAAGAAGAGGACTTTTGAAGATCAGCGTTGTACATCATTAGCATGCTGGATGTGGATTCATATTTGCACAAAATCCCAGACTTTGGGAAACTAAATATTGCTGCCATACATCCAGATCGCAGTGCTGTGGAGAACATAAATTGTGCTTCAGTTCGGAAAAAACATTGTACGCGCATTAGACGTACTACTAGCACATAACTCTTAAAAAAATAAAGCAAAGGAAGAACATACCAAAAGAAGAAGACTTTTGAAGATCGGCGTTGTCCATCATTAGCATGCTGGATGTGGATTCATATTTGCTCCAAATCCCAGACTTTGGGAAACTAAACACTGCTGCCTTACATCCAGATCGCACTGCTGTGGAGAACATAAATTGTGCTTCAGTTCGGAAATCACATGTACGCGACTTAGCCGTACTACTAGCACCTAACTCTTAAAAAAATAAAGCAAAGGAAGAACGTACCAACAGAAGAAGACTTTTGAAGATCAGCGTTGTCTATAATTAGCATGCTGGATGTGGATTCATATTTCCACCAAATCCCAGACTTTGGGAAACTAAACATTGCTGCCATACATCCAGATCGCCCTGCTGTGGAGAACATAAATTGTGCTTCAGTTCGGAAAAAACGTGAACGCGCATTAGCCGCACTACTAGCACCTAACTCTTAAAAAAATAAAGCAAAGGAAGAACATACCAAAAGAAGAAGACTTTTGAAGATCAGCATTGTCCATAATTAGCATGCTGGATGTGGATTCATATTTCCACCAAATCACAGACTTTGGGAAACTAAACAGTGCTGCCTTACATCCAGATCTCCCTGCTGTGGAGAACATAAATTGTGCTTCAGTTCCAAAATCACATGTACGCGTCTTAGCCGTACTACTAGCACCTAACTCTTAAAAAAATAAAGCAAAGGAAGAACATACCAAAAGAAGAAGACTTTTGAAGATCAGCGTTGTCCATAATTAGCATGCTGGATTTGGATTCATATTTCCACCAAATCCCAGACTTTGGGAAACTAAACATTGCTGCCTTACTTCCAGATCGCCCTGCTGAAGAGAACATAAATTGTGCTTCAGTTCCGAAATCACATGTACGCGTCTTAGCCGTACTACTAGCACCTAACTCTTAAAAAAATAAAGCAAAGGAAGAACATACCAAAAGAAGAAGACTTTTCAAGGCCAGTAATGTCCATAATTAGCATGCTGGATGTGGATTCATATTTGCACCAAATCCCAGACTTTGGGAAACTAAACATTGCTGCCATACATCCAGATCGCCCTGCTGTGGAGAACAAAAATTGTGCTTCAGTTCGGAAAAAACATGTACGCTCATTAGCCGTACTACTAGCACCTAACTCTTAAAAAAATAAAGCAAAGGAAGAACATACCAAAAGATGAAGACTTTTGAAGATCAGCGTTGTCCATAATTAGCATGCTGGATGTGGATTCATATTTCCACCAAATCCCAGACATTGGGAAACTAAACATTGCTGCCTTACATCCAGATCGCCCTGCTGTTGAGAACATAAATTGTGCTTCAGTTCGGAAATCACATGTACGCGTCTTAGTACTACTACTAGCACCTAACTCTTAAAAAAATAATGCAAAGGAAGGACATACCAAAAGTAGAGGACTTTTGAAGATCAGCGTTGTACATCATTAGCATGCTGGATGTGGATTCATATTTCCACCAAATCCCAGACTTTGGGAAACTAAACATTGCTGCGTTACATCCAGATCGCAGTGCTGTGGAGAACATAAATTGTGCTTCAGTTCGGAAAAAACATTTACGCGCATTAGACGTACTACTAGCACATAACTCTTAAAAAAATAAAGCAAAGGAAGAACATACCAAAAGAAGAAGACTTTTGAATATCAGCGTTGTCCATCATTAGCATGCTGGATGTGTATTCATATTTACACCAAATCCCAGACTTTGGGAAACTAAACATTGCTGCCTTACATCCAGATCGCCCTGCTGTGGAGAACATAAATTGTGCTTCAGTTCGGAAAAAACATGTACGCGCATTAGCCGTACTACTAGCACCTAAATCTTAAAAAAATAAAGCAAAGGAAGAACATACCAAAAGAAGAAGACTTTTGAAGATCAGTGTTGTCCATAATTAGCATGCTGGATGTGGATTCATATTTGCACAAAATCCCAGACTTTGGGAAACTAAACATTGCTGCCTTACATCCAGATCGCCCTGCTGTGGAGAACATACATTGTGCTTCAGTTCGGAAATCACATGTACGCGTCTTAGTACTACTACTAGCACCTAACTCTTAAAAAAATAATGCAAAGGAGGAACATACCAAAAGAAGAAGCCTTTTGAAGATCAGCGTTGTCTATAATTAGCATGCTGGATGTGGATTCATATTTCCACCAAATCCCAGACTTTGGGAAACCAGACATTGCTGCCTTACATCCAGACCCCCTGCTGTGGAGAACATACATCGTGCTTCAGTTCGGAAATCACATGTACACGTCTTAGCTGTACTACTAGCACCTAACTCTTAAAAAAATAAAGCAAAGGAAGAACATACCAAAAGAAGAAGACTTTTGAAGATCAGCATTGTCCATAATTAGCATGCTGGATGTGGATTCATATTTCCACCAAATCCCAGACTTTGGGAAACTAAACATTGCTGCCTTACATCCAGATCCCCCTGCTGTGGGGTACATAAATTGTGCTTCATTTCGGAAATCACATGTACGCGTCTTAGTACTACTACTAGCACCTAACTCTTAAAAAAATAAAGCAAAGGAAGGACATACCAAAAGAAGAAGACTTTTGAAGATCAGCGTTTTCCATAATTAGCATGATGGATGTGGATTCATATTTCCACCAAATCCCAGACTTTGGGAAACTAAACATTGCTGCCTTACATCCAGATCGCCCTGCTGTGGAGAACATAAATTGTGCTTCAGTTCGGAAATCACATGTACGCGTCTTAGTACTACTACTAGCACCTAACTCTTAAAAAAATAAAGCAAAGGATGAACATACCAAAAGAAGAAGACTTTTGAAGATCAGCGTTGTCTATAATTAGCATGCTGGATGTGGATTCATATTTCCACCAAATCCCAGACTTTGGGAAACTAAACGTTGCTGCCTTACATCCAGATCGCCCTGCTGTGGAGAACATAAATTGTGCTTCAGTTCGGAAATCACATGTACGCGTCTTAGTACTACTACTAGCACCTAACTCTTAAAAAAATAAAGCAAAGGATGAACACACCAAAAGAAGAAGACTTTTGAAGATCAGCGTTGTCTATAATTAGCATGCTGGATGTGGATTCATATTTCCACCAAATCCCAGACTTTGGGAAACTAAACATTGCTGCCATACATCCAGATCGCCCTGCTGTGGAGAACATAAATTGTGCTTCAGTTCGGAAAAAACATGTACGCGCATTAGCCGAACTGCTAGCACCTAACTCTTAAAAAAATAAAGCAAAGGAAGAACATACCTAAAGAAGAAGACTTTTGAAGATCATTGTTGTCCATAATTAGCATGCTGGATGTGGATTCTTATTTGCACAAAATCCCAGACTTTGGGAAACTAAACATTGCTGCCTTACATATAGAACGCCCTGCTGTGGAGAACATAAATTGTGCTTCAGTTCCGAAATCACATGAACTCGTCTTAGCCGTACTACTAGCATCTAACTCTTAAAAAAATAAAGCAAAGGAAGAACATACCAAAAGAATAAGACTTTTGAAGATCAGCATTGTCCATAATTAGCATGCTGGATGTGGATCCATATTTCCACCAAATCCCAGACTTTGGGAAACTAAACATTGCTGCCTTACATCCAGATCTCCCTGCTGTGGAGAACATAAATTGTGCTTCAGTTCCGAAATCACATGTACGCGTCTTAGCCGTACTACTAGCACCTAACTCTTAAAAAAATAAAGCAAAGGAAGAACATACCAAAAGAAGAAGACTTTTGAAGATCAGCGTTGTCCATTATTAGCATGCTGGATTTGGATTCATATTTCCACCAAATCCCAGACTTTGGGAAACTAAACATTGCTGCCTTCCTTCCAGATCGCCCTGCTGTGGAGAACATAAATTGTGCTTCAGTTCCGAAAGCACATGTACGCGTCTTAGCCGTACTACTAGCACCTAACTCTTAAAAAAATAAAGCAAAGGAAGAACATACGAAAAGAAGAAGACTTTTCAAGATCAGTAATGTCCATAATTAGCATGCTGGATGTGGATTCATATTTGCACCAAATCCCAGACTTTGGGAAACTAAACATTGCTGCCTTACATCCAGATCGCCCTGCTGTGGAGAACATAAATTGTGCTTCAGTTCGGAAATCACATGTACGCGTCTTAGTACTACTACTAGCACCTAACTCTTAAAAAAATAATGCAAAGGAAGGACATACCAAAAGTAGAGGACTTTTGAAGATCAGCGTTGTACATCATTAGCATGCTGGATGTGGATTCATATTTCCACCAAATCCCAGACTTTCTGAAACTAAACATTGCTGCGTTACATCCAGATCGCAGGGCTGTGGAGAACATAAATTGTGCTTCAGTTCGGAAATCACATGTACGCGTCTTAGCCGTACTACTAGCACCTAATTCTTAAAAAAATAAAGCAAAGGAAGAACATACCAAAAGAAGAAGACATTTTAAGATCAGCGTTGTCCATAATTAGCATGCTGGATGATGATTCATATTTCCACCAAATCCCAGACTTTGGGAAACTAAACATTGCTGCCTTACATCCAGATCGCCCTGCTCTGGAGAACATAAATTGTGCTTCAGTTCGGAAATCACATGTACGCGTCTTAGCTGTACTACTAGCACCTTACTCTTAAAAACATAAAGCAAAGGAAGAACATACCAAAAGAAGAAGACTTCTAAAGATCAGTGTTGTCCATAATTAGCATGCTGGATGTGTATTCATATTTCCACCAAATCCCAGACTTTGGGAAACTAAACATTGCTGCCTTACATCCAGATCGACCTGCTGTGGAGAACATAATTTGTACTTCAGTTCGGAAATCACATGTACGCGTCTTAGCCATACCACTAGCACCTAACTTTTAAAAAATAAAGCAAAGGAAGAACATACCAAAAGAAGAAGACTTTTGAAGATCAGCGTTGTCCATAATTAGCATGCTGGATTTGGATTCATATTTCCACCAAATCCCAGACTTTGGGAAACTAAACATTGCTGCCTTACTTCCAGATCGCCCTGCTGTGGAGAACATAAATTGTGCTTCAGTTCCGAAATCACATGTACGCGTCTTAGCCGTACTACTAGCACCTAACTCTTAAAAACATAAAGCAAAGGAAGAACATACCAAAAGAAGAAGACTTTCGAAGATCAGCGTTGTCCATCATTAGCATGCTGGATGTGTATTCATATTTACAACAAATCCCAGACTTTGGGAAACTAAACATTGCTGCCTTACATCCAGATCGCCCTGCTGTGGAGAACATAAATTGTGCTTCAGTTCGGAAAAAACATGTACGCGCATTAGCCGTACTACTAGCACCTAACTCTTAAAAAAATAAAGCAAAGGAAGAACATATCAAAAGAAGAAGACTTTTGAAGATCAGCGTTGTCCATAATTAGCATGCTGGATGTGGATTCATATTTCCACCAAATCCCAGACTTTGGGAAACTAAACATTGCTGCCTTACTTCCAGATCGCCCTGCTGTGGAGAACATAAATTGTGCTTCAGTTCCGAAATCACATGTACGCGTCTTAGCCGTACTACTAGCACCTAATTCTTATAGAAATAAAGCAAAGGAAGAACATACCAAAAGAAGAAGACTTTTTAAGATCAGCGTTGTCCATAATTAGCATGCTGGATGATGATTCATATTTCCACCAAATCCCAGACTTTGGGAAACTAAACATTGCTGCCTTACATCCAGATCGCCCTGCTCTGGAGAACATAAATTGTGCTTCAGTTCGGAAATCACATGTACGTGTCTTAGCCGTACTACTAGCACCTAACTCTTAAAATAATAAAGCAAAGGAAGAACATACCTAAAGAAGAAGACTTTTGAAGATCACCGTTGTCCATAATTAGCATGCTGGATGTGGATTCATATTTCCACCAAATCCCAGACTTTGGGAAACTAAACATTGCTGCCTTACATTCAGATCGCCCTGCTGTGGAGAACATAAATTGTGCTTCAGTTCGGAAATCACATGTACGCGTCTTAGTACTACTACTAGCACCTAACGCTTAAAAAAGTAAAGCAAAGGAAGAACATACCAAAAGAAGAAGACTTTTGAAGATCAGCGTTGTCTATAATTAGCATGCTGGATGTGGATTCATATTTCCACCAAATCCCAGACTTTGGGAAACTAAACATTGCTGCCATACATCCAGATCGCCCTGCTGTGGAGAACATAAATTGTGCTTCAGTTCGGAAAAAACATGTACGCGCATTAGCCGTACTACTAGCACCTAACTCTTAAAAAATAAAGCAAAGGAAGAACATACCAAAAGAAGAAGACTTTTGAAGATCAGCGTTGTCCATAATTAGCATGCTGGATTTGGATTCATATTTCCACTAAATCCCAGACTTAGGGAAACTAAACATTGCTGCCTTACATCCAGATTGCCCTGCTGTGGAGAACATAAATTGTGCTTCAGTTCCGAAATCACATGTACGCGTCTTAGCCGTACTACTAGCACCTAATTCTAAAAAAAATAAAGCAAAGGAAGAACATACCAAAAGAAGAAGACTTTTGAAGATCAGCATTGTCCATAATTAGCATGCTGGATGTGGATTCATATTTCCACCAAATCCCAGACTTTGGGAAACTAAACATTGCTGCCTTACATCCAGATTGCCCTGCTGTGGAGAACATAAATTGTGCTTCAGTTCGGAAATCACATGTATGCGTCTTAGTACAGCTACTAGCACCTAACTCTTAAAAAAATAAAGCAAAGGAAGAACATACCAAAAGAAGAAGACTTTTGAAGATCAGCGTTGTCCATAATTAGCAAGCTAGATGTGGATTCATATTTGCACCAAATCCCAGACTTTGGGAAACTAAACATTGCTGCCTTACATCCAGATCGCCCTGCTGTTGAGAACATAAATTGTGCTTCACTTCGGAAATCACATGTACGCGTCTTAGTAGTACTACTAGCACTTAACTCTTAAAAAAATATAGCAAAGGAAGAACATGCCAAAAGAAGAAGACTTTTGAAGATCAGCGTTTTCCATAATTAGCAAGATGGATGTGGATTCATATTTCCACCAAATCCCAGACTTTGGGAAACTAAACATTGCTGCCTTACATCCAGATCGCCCTGCTGTGGAAAACATAAATTGTGCTTCAGTTCGGAAATCACATGTACGCGTCTTAGCCGTACTACTAGCACCTAACTCTTAAAATAATAAAGCAAAGGAAGAACATACCTAAAGAAGAAGACTTTTGAAGATCACCGTTGTCCATAATTAGCATGCTGGATGTGGATTCATAATTCCACCAAATCCCAGACTTTTGGAAACTAAACCTTGCTGCCTTACATCCAGATCGCCCTGCTGTGGAGAACATAAATTGTGCTTCAGTTCGGAAATCACATGTACGCGTCTTAGTACTACTACTAGCACCTAACTCTTAAAAAAATAAAGCAAAGGAAGAACATACCAAAAGAAGAAGACTTTTGAAGATCAGCGTTGTCCATAATTAGCATGCTGGATGTGGATTCATATTTCCACCATATCCCAGACTTTGGGAAACTAAACATTGCTGCCTTACATCCTGATCGCCCTGCTGTGGAGAACATAAATTGTGCTTCAGTTCGGAAATCACATGTATGCGTCTTAGTAGTACTACTAGCACCTAACTCTTAAAAAAATAAAGCAAAGGAAGAACATACCAAAAGAAGAAGACTTTTGAAGATCAGCCTTTTCGATAATTAGCATGATGGATGTGGATTCACATTTCCACCAAATCCCAGACTTTGGGAAACTAAACATTGCTGCCTTACATCCAGATCGCCCTGCTGTGGAGAACATAAATTGTGCTTCAGTTCGGAAATCACATGTACTCATCTTAGTACTACAACTAGCACATAACTCTTCAAAAAATAATGCAAAGGAAGAACATACCAAAAGAAGAAGACTTTTGAAGATCAGCGTTGTCCATAATTAGCATGCTGGATGTGGATTCATATTTCCACCAAATCCCATACTTTGGGAAACTAAACATTGCTGCCTTACATCCAGATCGGCCTGCTGTGGAGAACATAAATTGTGCTTCAGTTCGCAAATCACATGTACGCGACTTAGCCGTACTACTAGCACCTAATTCTTAAAAAAATAAAGCAAAGGAAGAACATACCAAAAGAAGAAGACTTTTGAAGATCAGCGTTGTCCACAATTAGCATTCTGGATGATGATTCATATTTCCACCTAATCCCAGACTTTGGGAAACTAAACATTGCTGCCTTACATCCAGATCGCCCTGCTGTGGAGAACATAAATTGTGCTTCAGTTCGGAAATCACATGTATGAGTCTTAGCCGTACTACTAGTACCTAACTATTAAAAAAATAAAGCAAAGGAAGAACATACCAAAAGAAGAAGACTTTTCAAGATCAGCATTGTCCATAATTAGCATGCTGGATTTGGATTCATATTTCCACCAAATCCCAGACTTTGGGAAACTAAACATTGCTGCCTTACATCCAGATCGCCCTGCTGTGGAGAACATAAATTGTGCTTTAGTTCGGAAATCACATATACGCATCTTAGTACTACTACTAGCACCTAACTCTTAAAAAAATAAAGCAAAGGAAGAACATACCAAAAGAAGAAGACTTTTGAAGATCAGCGTTGTCCATAATTAGCATGCTGGATGTGGATTCATATTTCCACCAAATCCCATACTTTGGGAAACTAAACATTGCTGCCTTTATCCAGATCGGCCTGCTGTGGAGAACATAAATTGTGCTTCAGTTCGGAAATCACATGTACACGACTTAGCCGTACTACTAGCACCTAACTCTTAAAAAAATAAAGCAAAGGAAGAACATACCAAAAGAAGAAGACTTTTGAAGATCAGCGTTGTCCATAATTAGCATGCTGGATGTGGATTCATATTTACACCAAATCCCAGACTTTGGGAAACTAAACATTGCTGCCTTACGACCAGATCGCCCTGCTGTGGAGAACATAAATTGTGCTTCAGTTCGGAAATCACATGTACGCGTCTTAGTACTACTACTAGCACCTAACTCTTAAAAAAATAATGCAAAGGAAGAACATACCAAAAGAAGTGGACTTTTGAAGATCAGTGTTGTACATCATTAGCATGCTGGATGTGGATTCATATTTCCACCAAATCCCAGACTTTGGGAAACTAAACATTGCTGCCATACATCCAGATCGCAGTGCTGTGGAGAACATAAATTGTGCTTCAGTTCGGAAAAAACATGTACGCGCATTAGACGTACTACTAGCACCTAACTCTTAAAAAAAAAAGCAAAGGAAGAACATACCAAAAGAAGAAGACTTTTGAAGATCAGCGTTGTCCATCATTAGCACGCTGGATGTGGATTCATATTTACACCAAATCCCAGACTTTGGGAAACTAAACATTGCTGCCTTACATCCAGATCGCCCTGCAGTTGAGAACATAAATTGTGCTTCAGTTCGGAAATCACATGTACGCGACTTAGCCGTACTACTAGCACCTAACTCTTAAAAAAATAAAGCAAAGGAAGAACATACCAAAAGAAGAAATCTTTTCAAGATCAGCATTGTCCATAATTAGCATGCTGGATGTGGATTCGTATTTGCACCAAATCAAAGACTTTGGGAAACTAAACATTGCTGCCTTACATCCAGATCGCCCTGCTGTGGAAAACATAAATTGTGCTTCAGTTCGGAAATCACATGTACGCGTCTTAGCCGTACTACTAGCACCTAACTCTTAAAATAATAAAGCAAAGGAAGAACATACCTAAAGAAGATGACTTTTGAAGATCACCGTTGTCCATAATTAGCATGCTGGATGTAGCTTCATATTTCCACCAAATCCCAGACTTTGGGAAACTAAACATTGCTGCCATACATCCAGATCGCACTGCTGTGGAGAACATAAATTGTGCTTCAGTTCGGAAAAAACATGTATGCGCATTAGACGTACTACTAGCACCTAACACGTAAAAAAATTAAGCAAAGGAAGAACATACCAAAAGAAGAAGACTTTTCAAGATCAGCATTGTCCATAATTAGCATGCAGGATGTGGATTCATATTTGCACCAAATCCCAGACTTTGGGAAACTAAACATTGCTGCCTTACATCCAGATCGCCCTGCTGTTGAGAACATAAATTGTGCTTCAGTTCGGAAATCACATGTACGCGTCTTAGTAGTACTACTAGCACCTAACTCTTAAAAAAATAAAGCAAAGGAAGAACATACCAAAAGAAGAAGACTTTTCAAGATCAGCATTGTCCATAATTAGCATGCTGGATGTGGATTCATATTTGCACCAAATCCCAGACTTTGGGAAACTAAACATTGCTGCCTTACATCCGGATCGCCCTGCTGTGGAGAACATAGATTGTGCTTCAGTTCGGAAATCACATGTACGCGTCTTAGTACTACTACTAGCACCTAACTTTAAAAAAAATAAAGCAAAGGAAGAACATACCAAAAGAAGAAGACTTTTGAAGATCAGCGTTGTCCATAATTAGCATGCTGGATGTGGATTCATATTTCCACCAAATCCCAGACTTTGGGAAACTAAACATTGCTGCCTTACATCCAGATCGCCCTGCTGTGGAGAACATAAATTGTGCTTCAGTTCGGAAATCACATGTATGCGTCTTAGTAGTACTTCTAGCACCTAACTCTTAAAAAAATAAAGCAAAGGAAGAACATACCAAAAGAAGAAGACTTTTGAAGATCTGCGTTTTCCATAATTAGCATGATGGATGTGGATTCATATTTCCACCAAATCCCAGACTTTGGGAAATTAAACATTGCTGCCTTACATCCAGATCGCCCTGCTGTGGAGAACATAAATTGTGCTTCAGTTCGGAAATCACATGTACGCGTCTTAGTACTACTACTAGCACCTAACTCTTAAAAAAATAAAGCAAAGGATGAACATACCAAAAGAAGAAGACTTTTGAAGATCAGCGTTGTCTATAATTAGCATGCTGGATGTGGATTCATATTTCCACCAAATCCCAGACTTTGGGAAATTAAACGTTGCCGCCTTACATCCAGATCGCCCTGCTGTGGAGAACATAAATTGTGCTTCAGTTCGGAAATCACATGTATGCGTCTTAGTACTACTACTAGCACCTAACTCTTAAAAAAATAAAGCAAAGGATGAACATACCAAAAGAAGAAGACTTTTGAAGATCAGCGTTGTCTATAATTAGCATGCTGGATGTGGATTCATATTTCCACCAAATCCCAGACTTTGGGAAACTAAACATTGCTGCCATACATCCAGATCGCCCTGCTGTGGAGAACATAAATTGTGCTTCAGTTCGGAAAAAACATGTACGCGCATTAGCCGTACTGCTAGCACCTAACTCTTAAAAAAATAAAGCAAAGGAAGAACATACCTAAAGAAGAAGACTTTTGAAGATCATTGTTGTCCATAATTAGCATGCTGGATGTGGATTCATATTTGCACAAAATCCCAGACTTTGGGAAACTAAACATTGCTGCCTTACATCCAGAACGCCCTGCTGTGGAGAACATAAATTGTGCTTCAGTTCCGAAATCACATGAACTCGTCTTAGCCGTACTACTAGCATCTAACTCTTAAAAAAATAAAGCAAAGGAAGAACATACCAAAAGAAGAAGACTTTTGAAGATCAGCATTCTCCATAATTAGCATGCAGGGTGTGGATTCATATTTCCACCAAATCCCAGACTTTGGGAAACTAAACATTGCTGCCTTACATCCAGATCGCCCTGCTGTGGAGAACATAAATTGTGCTTCAGTTCGGAAATCACATGTATGCGTCTTAGTAGTACTTCTAGCACCTAACTCTTAAAAAAATAAAGCAACGGAAGAACATACCAAAAGAAGAAGACTTTTGAAGATCAGCGTTTTCCATAATTAGCATGATGGATGTGAATTCTTATTTCCACCAAATCCCAGACTTTGGGAAACTAAACTTTGCTGCCTTACATCCAGATCGCCCTGCTGTGGAGAACATAAATTGTGCTTCAGTTCGGAAATCACATGTACGCGTCTTAGTACTACTACTAGCACCTAACTCTTAAAAAAGTAAAGCAAAGGATGAACATACCAAAAGAAGAAGACTTTTGAAGATCAGCGTTGTCTATAATTAGCATGCTGGATGTGGATTCATATTTCCACCAAATCCCAGACTTTGGGAAACTAAACGTTGCTGCCTTACATCCAGATCGCCCTGCTGTGGAGAACATAAATTGTGCTTCAGTTCGGAAATCACATGTACTCGTCTTAGTACCACTACTAGCACCTAACTCTTCAAAAAATAATGCAAAGGAAGAACATACCAAAAGAAGAAGACTTTTGAAGATCAGCGTTGTCCATAATTAGCATTCTGCATGATGATTCATATTTCCACCTAATCCCAGACTTTGGGAAATTAAACATTGCTGCCTTACATCCAGATCGCCCTGCTGTGGAGAACATAAATTGTGCTTCAGTTCGGAAATCACATGTACGAGTCTTAGCCGTACTACTTGTACCTAACTATTAAAAAAATAAAGCAAAGGAAGAACATACCAAAAGAAGAAGACTTTTGAAGATCAGCGTTTTCCATAATTAGCATGCTGGATGTGGATTCATATTTCCACCAAATCCCAGACTTTGGGAAACTAAACATTGCTGCCTTACATCCAGATCACCCTGCTGTGGAGAACATAAATTGTGCTTCAGTTCGGAAATCACATGTACGCGACTTAGCCGTACTACTAGCACCTAACTCTTAAAAAAATAAAGCAAAGGAAGAACATACCAAAAGAAGAAGACTTTTGAAGATCAGCGTTGTCCATAATTAGCATGCGGGATGTGGATTCATATTTCCACCAAATCCCAGACTTTGGGAAACTAAACATTGCTGCCTTACATCCAGATCACCCTGCTGTGGAGGACATAAATTGTGCTTCAGTTCAAAAATCACATGTACGCGTCTTAGCCGTACTAGTAGCACCTAACTCTTAAAAAAATAAAGCAAAGGAAGAACATACCAAAAGAAGAAGACTTTTGAAGATCAGCGTTGTCCATAATTAGCATGCTGGATGTGGATTCATATTTCCACCAAATCCCAGACTTTGGGAAACTAAACATTGCTGCCTTACATCCAGATCGCCCTGCTGTGGACAACATAAATTTTGCTTCAGTTCCGAAATCACATGTACGCGTCTTAGCCGTACTACTAGCACCTAACTCTTAAGAAAATAAAGCAAAGGAAGAACATACCAAAAGAAGAAGACTTTTGAAGATCAGCGTTGTCCATAATTAGCATGCTGGATGTGGATTCATATTTCCACCAAATCCCAGACTTTGGGAAACTAAACATTGCTGCCTTACATCCAGATCGCCCTGCTGTGGAGAACATAAATTGTGCTTCAGTTCGGAAAAAACATGCACACGTCTTAGCCGTACCACTAGCATCTAACTCTTAAAAAAATAACGCAAAGGAAGAACATACCAAAAGAAGAAGACTTTTCAAGATCAGCGTTGTCCATATTTATCATGCTGGATGTGGATTCATATTTCCACCAAATCCCAGACTTTGGGAAACTAAACATTGCTGCCTTACATCCAGATCGCCCTGCTGTTGAGAACATAAATTGTGCTTCAGTTCGGAAATCACATGTACGCGACTTAGCCGTACTACTAGCACCTAACTCTTAAAAAAATACAGCAAAGGAAGAACATACCAAAAGAAGAAGACTTATGAAGATTAGCGTTGTCCATAATTAGCATCCTGGATGTGGATTCATATTTCCACCAAATCCCAGACTTTGGGAAACTAAACATTGCTGCCTTACATCCAGATCGCCCTGCTGTGGAGAACATAAATTGTGCTTCAGTTCGGAAATCACATGTACGCGTCTTAGTACTACTACTAGCACCTAACTCTTAAAAAACTAAAGCAAAGGAAGAACATACCAATAGAAGAAGATTTTTGAAGGTCGGTGTAGTCCATAATTTGCATGCTGGATGTGGATTTATATTTCCACCAAATCCCAGACTTTGGGAATCTAAACACTGCTGCCATACACCCAGATCTCCCTGCTGTGGAGAACAAAAATTGTGCTTCAGTTCGGAAATCACATGTATCCGTCTCAGCTGTGCTTCTAGTACCTAACTCTGAAATATGGAAAGTAAAGGAACAACATATCAAAAGAAGAAGATTTTTGAAAATCGGCATTGTTCATAATTAGCAGGCTGGATGTGGATTCATATTTCCACCAAATCCCAGACTTTGGGAAACTAAACATTGCTGCCATACATCCAGATCGCCCTGCTGTGGAGAACAAAAATTGTGCTTCAGTTCGGAAATCACATGTATGCGTCTCAGCTGTACTTCTAGTACGTAACTCTTAAATATGTAAAGCAAAGAAACAACATACCAAAAGAAGAAGATTTATGAAAATCGGCGTTGTTCATAATTAGCATGCTGGATGTGGATTCATATTTCCACCAAATCCCAGAATTTGGGAAACTAAACATTGCTGCCATACAGCCAAATCTCCCTCCTGTGAAGAACAAAAATTGTGCTTCATTTCAGAAATCACATGTATCCGTCTTAGCTGTACTTCTAGTTCCTAACTCTTAAGGACATGAAGCAAATTAAGAACATACAAAAAAAGAAGTTTTTTGAAGCTCGGCGTTGGCCATAACTAGCAAGCTGGATGTGGATTCATATTTCCACCAAATCCCAGACTTTGGGAAACTAAACATTGCTGCCTTACATCCAGAACGCCCTGCTGTGGAGAACATAAATTGTGCTTCAGTTCGGAAAAAACTTGCACACGTCTTAGCCATACTACTAGCATCTAACTCTTAAAAAAATAAAGCAAAGGAAGAACATACCTAAAGAAGAAGACTTTTCAAGATCAGCGTTGTCCATATTTAGCATGCTGGATGTGGATTCATATTTCCACCAAATCCCAGACTTTGGGAAACTAAACATTGCTGCCTTACACCCAGATCGCCCTGCTGTGGAGAACATAAATTGTGCTTCAGTTCGGAAATCACAAGTACGCGTCTTAGCCGTTCTACTAGCACCTAACAGTTAAAAAAATAAAGCAATGGAAGAATATACCAAAAGAAGAAGACTTTTGGAGATCAGCGTTGTCCATAATTAGCATGCTGGATGTGGATTCATATTTACAACAAATCCCAGACTTTGGGAAACTAAACATTGCTGCCTTACATCCAGATCGCCCTGCTGTGGAGAACATAAATTGTGCTTCAGTTCGGAAATCACATGTATGCGTCTTAGTAGTACTACTAGCACCTAACTCTTAAAAAAATTAAGCAAAGGAAGAACATACCAAAAGAAGAAGACTTTTGAAAATCAGCGTTTTCCATAATTAGCAAGATGGATGTGGATTCATATTTCCACCAAATCCCAGACTTTGGGAAACTAAACATTGCTGCCTTACATCCAGATCGCCCTGCTGTGGAGAACATAAATTGTGCTTTAGTTCGGAAATCACATATACGCATCTTAGTACTACTACTAGCACCTAACTCTTAAAAAAATAAAGCAAAGGAAGAACATACCAAAAGAAGAAGACTTTTGAAGATCAGCGTTGTCCATCATTAGCATGCTGGATGTGGATTCATATTTCCACCAAATCCCATACTTTGGGAAACTAAACATTGCTGCCTTACATCCAGATCGGCCTGCTGTGGAGAACATAAATTGTGCTTCAGTTCGGAAATCACATGTACACGACTTAGCCGTACTACTAGCACCTAACTCTTAAAAAAATAAAGCAAAGGAAGAACATACCAAAAGAAGAAGACTTTTGAAGATCAGCGTTGTCCATAATTAGCATGCTGGATGTGGATTCATATTTACACCAAATCCCAGACTTTGGGAAACTAAACATTGCTGCCTTACGTCCAGATTGCCCTGCTGTGGAGAACATAAATTGTGCTTCAGTTCGGAAATCACATGTACGCGTCTTAGTACTACTACTAGCACCTAACTCTTAAAAAAATAATGCAAAGGAAGAACATACCAAAAGAAGAAGACTTTTGAAGATCAGCATTGTCCATAATTAGCATGCTGGATGTGGATTCATATTTCCACCAAATCCCAGACTTTGGGAAACTAAACATTGCTGCCTTACATCCAGATTGCCCTGCTGTGGAGAACATAAATTGTGCTTCAGTTCGGAAATCACATGTATGCGTCTTAGTACAGCTACTAGCACCTAACTCTTAAAAAAATAAAGCAAAGGAAGAACATACCAAAAGAAGAAGACTTTTGAAGATCAGCGTTGTCCATCATTAGCATGCTGGATGTGGATTCATATTTGCACCAAATCCCAGACTTTGGGAAACTAAACATTGCTGCCTTACATCCAGATCGCCCTGCAGTTGAGAACATAAATTGTGCTTCAGTTCGGAAATCACATGTACGCGACTTAGCCGTACTACTAGCACCTAACTCTTAAAAAAATAAAGCAAAGGAAGAACATACCAAAAGAAGAAATCTTTTCAAGATCAGCATTGTCCATAATTAGCATGCTGAATGTGGATTCATATTTGCACCAAATCAAAGACTTTGGGAAACTAAACATTGCTGCCTTACATCCAGATCGCCCTGCTGTGGAAAACATAAATTGTGCTTCAGTTCGGAAATCACATGTACGCGTCTTAGCCGTACTACTAGCACCTAACTCTTAAAATAATAAAGCAAAGGAAGAACATACCTAAAGAAGATGACTTTTGAAGATCACCGTTGTCCATAATTAGCATGCTGGATGTAGCTTCATATTTCCACCAAATCCCAGACTTTGGGAAACTAATCATTGCTGCCATACATCCAGATCGCACTGCTGTGGAGAACATAAATTGTGCTTCAGTTCGGAAAAAACATGTATGCGCATTAGACGTACTACTAGCACCTAACACTTAAAAAAATAAAGCAAAGGAAGAACATACCAAAAGAAGAAGACTTTTCAAGATCAGCATTGTCCATAATTAGCATGCAGGATGTGGATTCATATTTGCACCAAATCCCAGACTTTGGGAAACTAAACATTGCTGCCTTACATCCAGATCGCCCTGCTGTTGAGAACATAAATTGTGCTTCAGTTCGGAAATCACATGTACGCGTCTTAGTAGTGCTACTAGCACCTAACTCTTAAAAAAATAAAGCAAAGGAAGAACATACCAAAAGAAGAAGACTTTTCAAGATCAGCATTGTCCATAATTAGCATGCTGGATGTGGATTCATATTTGCACCAAATCCCAGACTTTGGGAAACTAAACATTGCTGCCTTACATCCAGATCGCCCTGCTGTGGAAAACATAAATTGTGCTTCAGTTCGGAAATCACATGTACGCGTCTTAGCCGTACAACTAGCACCTAACTCTTAAAATAATAAAGCAAAGGAAGAACATACCAAAAGAAGAAGACTTTTGAAGATCAGCGTTGTCCATAATTAGCATGCTGGATGTGGATTCATATTTGCACCAAATCCCAGACTTTGGGAAACTAAACATTGCTGCCTTACATCCAGAACGCCCTGCTGTGGAGAACATAAATTGTGCTTCAGTTCAGAAAAAACTTGCACACGTCTTAGCCGTACTACTAGCATCTAACTCTTAAAAAAATAAAGCAAAGGAAGAACATACCAAAAGAAGAAGACTTTTCAAGATCAGCGTTGTCCATATTTAGCATGCTGGATGTGGATTCATATTTCCACCAAATCCCAGACTTTGGGAAACTAAACATTGCTGCCTTACATCCAGATCACCCTGCTGTGGAGAACATAAATTGTGGTTCAGATCAGAAATCACATGTACGCTTCTTAGCCATACTACTAGCACCTAACTCTTAAGAAAATAAAGCAAAGGAAGAACATACCAAAAGAAGAAGAGTTTTGAAGGTCAGTGTTGTCCATAATTAGCATGCTGGATGTGGATTCATATTTCCACCAAATCCCAGACTTTGGGAAACTAAACATTGCTGCCTTACACCCAGATCGCCCTGCTGTGGAGAACATAAATTGTGCTTCAGTTCGGAAATCACAAGTACGCGTCTTAGCCGTTCTACTAGCACCTAACAGTTAAAAAAATAAAGCAATGGAAGAATATACCTAAAGAAGAAGACTTTTGAAGATCAGCGTTGTCCATAATTAGCATGCTGGATGTGGATTCATATTTCCACCAAATCCCAGACTTTGGGAAACTAAACATTGCTGCCTTACATCCAGATCGCCCTGCTGTGGAGAACATAAATTGTGCTTCAGTTCGGAAATCACATGTATGCGTCTTAGTAGTACTACTAGCACCTAACTCTTAAAAAAATTAAGCAAAGGAAGAACATACCAAAAGACGAAGACTTTTGAAGATCAGCGTTTTCCATAATTAGCAAGATGGATGTGGATTCATATTTCCACCAAATCCCAGACTTTGGGAAACTAAAGACTGCTGCCTTACATCCAGATCGCCCTGCTGTGGAGAACATAAATTGTGCTTTAGTTCGGAAATCACATATACGCATCTTAGTACTACTACTAGCACATAACTCTTAAAAAAATAAAGCAAAGGAAGAACATACCAAAAGAAGAAGACTTTTGAAGATCAGCGTTGTCCATAATTAGCATGCTGGATGTGGATTCATATTTCCACCAAATCCCAGACTTTGGGAAACTAAACATTGCTGCCTTACATCCAGATCGCCCTGCTGTGGAGAACATAAATTGTGCTTCAGTTCGGAAATCACATGTACGCGTCTTAGTACTACTACTAGCACCTAACTCTTAAAAAACTAAAGCAAAGGAAGAACATACCAATAGAAGAAGATTTTTGAAGGTCGGTGTAGTCCATAATTTGCATGCTGGATGTGGATTTATATTTCCACCAAATCCCAGACTTTGGGAATCTAAACACTGCTGCCATACACCCAGATCTCCCTGCTGTGGAGAACAAAAATTGTGCTTCAGTTCGGAAATCACATGTATCCGTCTCAGCTGTGCTTCTAGTACCTAACTCTGAAATATGGAAAGTAAAGGAACAACATATCAAAAGAAGAAGATTTTTGAAAATCGGCATTGTTCATAATTAGCAGGCTGGATGTGGATTCATATTTCCACCAAATCCCAGACTTTGGGAAACTAAACATTGCTGCCATACATCCAGATCGCCCTGCTGTGGAGAACAAAAATTGTGCTTCAGTTCGGAAATCACATGTATGCGTCTCAGCTGTACTTCTAGTACGTAACTCTTAAATATGTAAAGCAAAGAAACAACATACCAAAAGAAGAAGATTTATGAAAATCGGCGTTGTTCATAATTAGCATGCTGGATGTGGATTCATATTTCCACCAAATCCCAGAATTTGGGAAACTAAACATTGCTGCCATACAGCCAAATCTCCCTCCTGTGAAGAACAAAAATTGTGCTTCATTTCAGAAATCACATGTATCCGTCTTAGCTGTACTTCTAGTTCCTAACTCTTAAGGACATGAAGCAAATTAAGAACATACAAAAAAAGAAGTTTTTTGAAGCTCGGCGTTGGCCATAACTAGCAAGCTGGATGTGGATTCATATTTCCACCAAATCCCAGACTTTGGGAAACTAAACATTGCTGCCTTACATCCAGAACGCCCTGCTGTGGAGAACATAAATTGTGCTTCAGTTCGGAAAAAACTTGCACACGTCTTAGCCATACTACTAGCATCTAACTCTTAAAAAAATAAAGCAAAGGAAGAACATACCTAAAGAAGAAGACTTTTCAAGATCAGCGTTGTCCATATTTAGCATGCTGGATGTGGATTCATATTTCCACCAAATCCCAGACTTTGGGAAACTAAACATTGCTGCCTTACACCCAGATCGCCCTGCTGTGGAGAACATAAATTGTGCTTCAGTTCGGAAATCACAAGTACGCGTCTTAGCCGTTCTACTAGCACCTAACAGTTAAAAAAATAAAGCAATGGAAGAATATACCAAAAGAAGAAGACTTTTGGAGATCAGCGTTGTCCATAATTAGCATGCTGGATGTGGATTCATATTTACAACAAATCCCAGACTTTGGGAAACTAAACATTGCTGCCTTACATCCAGATCGCCCTGCTGTGGAGAACATAAATTGTGCTTCAGTTCGGAAATCACATGTATGCGTCTTAGTAGTACTACTAGCACCTAACTCTTAAAAAAATTAAGCAAAGGAAGAACATACCAAAAGAAGAAGACTTTTGAAAATCAGCGTTTTCCATAATTAGCAAGATGGATGTGGATTCATATTTCCACCAAATCCCAGACTTTGGGAAACTAAACATTGCTGCCTTACATCCAGATCGCCCTGCTGTGGAGAACATAAATTGTGCTTTAGTTCGGAAATCACATATACGCATCTTAGTACTACTACTAGCACCTAACTCTTAAAAAAATAAAGCAAAGGAAGAACATACCAAAAGAAGAAGACTTTTGAAGATCAGCGTTGTCCATCATTAGCATGCTGGATGTGGATTCATATTTCCACCAAATCCCATACTTTGGGAAACTAAACATTGCTGCCTTACATCCAGATCGGCCTCCTGTGGAGAACATAAATTGTGCTTCAGTTCGGAAATCACATGTACACGACTTAGCCGTACTACTAGCACCTAACTCTTAAAAAAATAAAGCAAAGGAAGAACATACCAAAAGAAGAAGACTTTTGAAGATCAGCGTTGTCCATAATTAGCATGCTGGATGTGGATTCATATTTACACCAAATCCCAGACTTTGGGAAACTAAACATTGCTGCCTTACGTCCAGATTGCCCTGCTGTGGAGAACATAAATTGTGCTTCAGTTCGGAAATCACATGTACGCGTCTTAGTACTACTACTAGCACCTAACTCTTAAAAAAATAATGCAAAGGAAGAACATACCAAAAGAAGAAGACTTTTGAAGATCAGCATTGTCCATAATTAGCATGCTGGATGTGGATTCATATTTCCACCAAATCCCAGACTTTGGGAAACTAAACATTGCTGCCTTACATCCAGATTGCCCTGCTGTGGAGAACATAAATTGTGCTTCAGTTCGGAAATCACATGTATGCGTCTTAGTACAGCTACTAGCACCTAACTCTTAAAAAAATAAAGCAAAGGAAGAACATACCAAAAGAAGAAGACTTTTGAAGATCAGCGTTGTCCATCATTAGCATGCTGGATGTGGATTCATATTTGCACCAAATCCCAGACTTTGGGAAACTAAACATTGCTGCCTTACATCCAGATCGCCCTGCAGTTGAGAACATAAATTGTGCTTCAGTTCGGAAATCACATGTACGCGACTTAGCCGTACTACTAGCACCTAACTCTTAAAAAAATAAAGCAAAGGAAGAACATACCAAAAGAAGAAATCTTTTCAAGATCAGCATTGTCCATAATTAGCATGCTGAATGTGGATTCATATTTGCACCAAATCAAAGACTTTGGGAAACTAAACATTGCTGCCTTACATCCAGATCGCCCTGCTGTGGAAAACATAAATTGTGCTTCAGTTCGGAAATCACATGTACGCGTCTTAGCCGTACTACTAGCACCTAACTCTTAAAATAATAAAGCAAAGGAAGAACATACCTAAAGAAGATGACTTTTGAAGATCACCGTTGTCCATAATTAGCATGCTGGATGTAGCTTCATATTTCCACCAAATCCCAGACTTTGGGAAACTAATCATTGCTGCCATACATCCAGATCGCACTGCTGTGGAGAACATAAATTGTGCTTCAGTTCGGAAAAAACATGTATGCGCATTAGACGTACTACTAGCACCTAACACTTAAAAAAATAAAGCAAAGGAAGAACATACCAAAAGAAGAAGACTTTTCAAGATCAGCATTGTCCATAATTAGCATGCAGGATGTGGATTCATATTTGCACCAAATCCCAGACTTTGGGAAACTAAACATTGCTGCCTTACATCCAGATCGCCCTGCTGTTGAGAACATAAATTGTGCTTCAGTTCGGAAATCACATGTACGCGTCTTAGTAGTGCTACTAGCACCTAACTCTTAAAAAAATAAAGCAAAGGAAGAACATACCAAAAGAAGAAGACTTTTCAAGATCAGCATTGTCCATAATTAGCATGCTGGATGTGGATTCATATTTGCACCAAATCCCAGACTTTGGGAAACTAAACATTGCTGCCTTACATCCAGATCGCCCTGCTGTGGAAAACATAAATTGTGCTTCAGTTCGGAAATCACATGTACGCGTCTTAGCCGTACAACTAGCACCTAACTCTTAAAATAATAAAGCAAAGGAAGAACATACCAAAAGAAGAAGACTTTTGAAGATCAGCGTTGTCCATAATTAGCATGCTGGATGTGGATTCATATTTGCACCAAATCCCAGACTTTGGGAAACTAAACATTGCTGCCTTACATCCAGAACGCCCTGCTGTGGAGAACATAAATTGTGCTTCAGTTCAGAAAAAACTTGCACACGTCTTAGCCGTACTACTAGCATCTAACTCTTAAAAAAATAAAGCAAAGGAAGAACATACCAAAAGAAGAAGACTTTTCAAGATCAGCGTTGTCCATATTTAGCATGCTGGATGTGGATTCATATTTCCACCAAATCCCAGACTTTGGGAAACTAAACATTGCTGCCTTACATCCAGATCACCCTGCTGTGGAGAACATAAATTGTGGTTCAGATCAGAAATCACATGTACGCTTCTTAGCCATACTACTAGCACCTAACTCTTAAGAAAATAAAGCAAAGGAAGAACATACCAAAAGAAGAAGAGTTTTGAAGGTCAGTGTTGTCCATAATTAGCATGCTGGATGTGGATTCATATTTCCACCAAATCCCAGACTTTGGGAAACTAAACATTGCTGCCTTACACCCAGATCGCCCTGCTGTGGAGAACATAAATTGTGCTTCAGTTCGGAAATCACAAGTACGCGTCTTAGCCGTTCTACTAGCACCTAACAGTTAAAAAAATAAAGCAATGGAAGAATATACCTAAAGAAGAAGACTTTTGAAGATCAGCGTTGTCCATAATTAGCATGCTGGATGTGGATTCATATTTCCACCAAATCCCAGACTTTGGGAAACTAAACATTGCTGCCTTACATCCAGATCGCCCTGCTGTGGAGAACATAAATTGTGCTTCAGTTCGGAAATCACATGTATGCGTCTTAGTAGTACTACTAGCACCTAACTCTTAAAAAAATTAAGCAAAGGAAGAACATACCAAAAGACGAAGACTTTTGAAGATCAGCGTTTTCCATAATTAGCAAGATGGATGTGGATTCATATTTCCACCAAATCCCAGACTTTGGGAAACTAAAGACTGCTGCCTTACATCCAGATCGCCCTGCTGTGGAGAACATAAATTGTGCTTTAGTTCGGAAATCACATATACGCATCTTAGTACTACTACTAGCACATAACTCTTAAAAAAATAAAGCAAAGGAAGAACATACCAAAAGAAGAAGACTTTTGAAGATCAGCGTTGTCCATAATTAGCATGCTGGATGTGGATTCATATTTCCACCAAATCCCATACTTTGGGAAACTAAACATTGCTGCCTTACATCCAGATCGGCCTGCTGTGGAGAACATAAATTGTGCTTCAGTTCGGAAATCACATGTACACGACTTAGCCATACTACTAGCACCTAACTCTTAAAAAAATAAAGCAAAGGAATAACATACCAAAAGAAGAAGACTTTTGAAGATCAGCGTTGTCCATAATTAGCATGCTGGATGTGGATTCATATTTACACCAAATCCCAGACTTTGGGAAACTAAACATTGCTGCCTTACGTCCAGATCGCCCTGCTGTGGAGAACATAAATTGTGCTTCAGTTCGGAAATCACATGTACGCGTCTTAGTACTACTACTAGCACCTAACTCTTAAAAAAATAATGCAAAGGAAGAACATACCAAAAGAAGTGGACTTTTGAAGATCAGAGTTGTCCATAATTAGCATGCTAGATGTGGATTCATATTTGCACCAAATCCCAGACTTTGGGAAACTAAACATTGCTGCCTTACATCCAGATCGCCATGCTGTTGAGAACATAAATTGTGCTTCAGTTCGGAAAAAACATGCACACGTCTTAGCCGTACTACTAGCATCTAACTCTTAAAAAAATAACGCAAAGGAAGAACATACCAAAAGAAGAAGACTTTTCAAGATCAGCGTTGTCCATATTTATCATGCTGGATTTGGATTCATATTTCCACAAAATCCCAGACTTTGGGAAACTAAACATTGCTGCCTTACATCCAGATCGCCCTGCTGTTGAGAACATAAATTGTGCTTCAGTTCGGAAATCACATGTACGCGACTTAGCCGTACTACTAGCACCTAACTCTTAAAAAAATACAGCAAAGGAAGAACATACCAAAAGAAGAAGACTTTTGAAGATTAGCGTTGTCCATAATTAGCATGCTGGATGTGGATTCATATTTCCACCAAATCCCAGACTTTGGGAAACTAAACATTGCTGCCTTACATCCAGAACGCCCTGCTGTGGAGAACATAAATTGTGCTTCAGTTCCGAAATCACATGAACTCGTCTTAGCCATACTACTAGCATCTAACTCTTAAAAAAATAAAGCAAAGGAAGAACATACCAAAAGAAGAAGACTTTTGAAGATCAGCATTGTCCATAATTAGCATGCTGGGTGTGGATTCATATTTCCACCAAATCCCAGACTTTGGGAAACTAAACATTGCTGCCTTACATCCAGATCGCCCTGCTGTGGAGAACATAAATTGTGCTTCAGTTCGGAAATCACATGTATGCGTCTTAGTATTACTTCTAGCACCTAACTCTTAAAAAAATAAAGCAAAGGAAGAACATACCAAAAGAAGAAGACTTTTGAAGATCAGCGTTTTCCATAATTAGCATGATGGATGTGGATTCATATTTCCACCAAATCCCAGACTTTGGGAAACTAAACATTGCTGCCTTACATCCAGATCGCCCTGCTGTGGAGAACATAAATTGTGCTTCAGTTCGGAAATCACATGTACGCGTCTTAGTACTACTACTAGCACCTAACTCTTAAAAAAATAAAGCAAAGGATGAACATACCAAAAGAAGAAGACTTTTGAAGATCAGCGTTGTCTATAATTAGCATGCTGGATGTGGATTCATATTTCCACCAAATCCCAGACTTTGGGAAATTAAACGTTGCTGCCTTACATCCAGATCGCCCTGCTGTGGAGAACATAAATTGTGCTTCAGTTCGGAAATCACATGTACGCGTCTTAGTACTACTACTAGCACCTAACTCTTAAAAAAATAAAGCAAAGGAAGAACATACCAAAAGAAGAAGACTTTTGAAGATCAGCGTTGTCTATAATTAGCATGCTGGATGTGGATTCATATTTCCACCAAATCCCAGACTTTGGGAAACTAAACATTGCTGCCATACATCCAGATCGCCCTGCTGTGGAGAACATAAATTGTGCTTCAGTTCGGAAAAAACATGTACGCGCATTAGCCGTACTGCTAGCACCTAACTCTTAAAAAAATAAAGCAAAGGAAGAACATACCTAAAGAAGAAGACTTTTGAAGATCATTGTTGTCCATAATTAGCATGCTGGATGTGGATTCATATTTGCACAAAATCCCAGACTTTGGGAATCTAAACATTGCTGCCTTACATCCAGAACGCCCTGCTGTGGAGAACATAAATTGTGCTTCAGTTCCGAAATCACATGAACTCGTCTTAGCCGTACTACTAGCATCTAACTCTTAAAAAAATAAAGCAAAGGAAGAACATACCAAAAGAAGAAGACTTTTGAAGATCAGCATTGTCCATAATTAGCATGCTGGGTGTGGATTCATATTTCCACCAAATCCCAGACTTTGGGAAACTAAACATTGCTGCCTTACATCCAGATCGCCCTGCTGTGGAGAACATAAATTGTGCTTCAGTTCGGAAATCACATGTATGCGTCTTAGTAGTACTTCTAGCACCTAACTCTTAAAAAAATAAAGCAAAGGAAGAACATACCAAAAGAAGAAGACTTTTGAAGATCAGCATTGTCCATAATTAGCATGCTGGATGTGGATTCATATTTCCACCAAATCCCAGACTTTGGGAAACTAAACGTTGCTGCCTTACATCCAGATCGCCCTGCTGTGGAGAACATAAATTGTGCTTCAGTTTGGAATTCACATGTACTCGTCTTAGTACTACTACTAGCACCTAACTCTTCAAAAAATAATGCAAAGGAAGAACATACCAAAAGAAGAAGACTTTTGAAGATCAGCGTTGTCCATAATTAGCATTCTGCATGATGATTCATATTTCCACCTAATCCCAGACTTTGGGAAATTAAACATTGCTGCCTTACATCCAGATCGCCCTGCTGTGGAGAACATAAATTGTGCTTCAGTTCGGAAATCACATGTACGAGTCTTAGCCGTACTACTTGTACCTAACTATTAAAAAAATAAAGCAAAGGAAGAACATACCAAAAGAAGAAGACTTTTGAAGATCAGCGTTTTCCATAATTAGCATGCTGGATGTGGATTCATATTTCCACCAAATCCCAGACTTTGGGAAACTAAACATTGCTGCCTTACATCCAGATCACCCTGCTGTGGAGAACATAAATTGTGCTTCAGTTCGGAAATTACATGTACGCGTCTTAGCCGTACTACTAGCACCTAACTCTTAAAAAAATACAGCAAAGGAAGAACATACCAAAAGAAGAAGACTTTTGAAGATCAGTGTTGTCCATAATTAGCATGCTGGATGTGGATTCATATTTCCACCAAATCCCAGACTTTGGGAAACTAAACATTGCTGCCTTACGTCCAGATCGCCCTGCTGTGGAGAACATAAATTGTGCTTCAGTTTGGAAATCACATGTACACGTCTTAGTACTACTACTGCCACCTAACTCTTAAAAAAATAAAGCAAAGGAAGAACATACCAAAAGAAGAAGACTTTTGAAGATCAGGGTTGTCCATAATTAGCATGCTGGATGTGGATTCATAATTCCACCAAATCCCAGACTTTGGGAAACTAAACATTGCTGCCTTACATCCAGATCGCCCTGCTGTGGAGAACATAAATTGTGCTTCATTTCGGAAATAACATGTATGCGTCTTAGCCGTACTACTATCACCTAACTCTTAAAAAAATAAAGCAAAGGAAGAACATACCAAAAGAAGAAGACTTTTGAAGATCAGCGTTGTCCATAATTAGCATGCTGGATGTGGATTCATATTTCCACCAAATCCCAGACTTTGGGAAACTAAACATTGCTGCCTTACATCCAGATCGCCCTGCTGTGGACAACAGAAATTTTGCTTCAGTTCCGAAATCACATGTACGCGTCTTAGCCGTACTACTAGCACCTAACTCTTAAGAAAATAAAGCAAAGGAAGAACATACCAAAAGAAGAAGACTTTTGAAGATCAGCGTTGTCCATAATTAGCATGCTGGATGTGGATTCATATTTCCACCAAATCCCAGACTTTGGGAAACTAAACATTGCTGCCTTACATCCAGATCGCCCTGCTGTGGAGAACATAAATTGTGCTTCAGTTCGGAAAAAACATGCACACGTCTTAGCCGTACTACTAGCATCTAACTCTTAAAAAAATAACGCAAAGGAAGAACATACCAAAAGTAGAAGACTTTTCAAGATCAGCGTTGTCCATATTTATCATGCTGGATGTGGATTCATATTTCCACCAAATCCCAGACTTTGGGAAACTAAACATTGCTGCCTTACATCCAGATCGCCCTGCTGTTGAGAACATAAATTGTGCTTCAGTTCGGAAATCACATGTACGCGACTTAGCCGTACTACTAGCACCTAACTCTTAAAAAAATACAGCAAAGGAAGAACATACCAAAAGAAGAAGACTTTTGAAGATTAGCGTTGTCCATAATTAGCATGCTGGATGTGGATTCATATTTCCACCAAATCCCAGACTTTGGGAAACTAAACATTGCTGCCTTACATCCAGATTGCCCTGCTGTGGAGAACATAAATTGTGCTTCAGTTTGGAAATCACATGTACGCGTCTTAGTACTACTACTAGCACCTAACTCTTAAAAAACTAAAGCAAAGGAAGAACATACCAATAGAAGAAGATTTTTGAAGGTCGGTGTAGTCCATAATTTGCATGCTGGATGTGGATTCATATTTCCACCAAATCCCAGACTTTGGGAATCTAAACACTGCTGCCATACAGCCAGATCTCCCTGCTGTGGAGAACAAAAATTGTGCTTCAGTTCGGAAATCACATGTATCCGTCTCAGCTGTGCTTCTGGTACCTAACTCTGAAATATGGAAAGTAAAGGAACAACATAGCAAAAGAAGAAGATTTTTGAAAATCGGCATTGTTCATAATTAGCAGGCTGGATATGGATTCATATTTCCACCAAATCCCAGACTTTGGGAAACTAAACATTGCTGCCATACATCCAGATCGCCCTGCTGTGGAGAACAAAAATTGTGCTTCATTTCAGAAATCACATGTATCCGTCTTAGCTGTACTTCTAGTTCCTAACTCTTAAGGACATGAAGCAAATTAAGAACATACAAAAAAAGAAGTTTTTTGAAGCTCGGCGTTGGCCATAACTAGCAAGCTGGATGTGGATTCATATTTCCACCAAATCCCAGACTTTGGGAAACTAAACATTGCTGCCTTACATCCAGAACGCCCTGCTGTGGAGAACATAAATTGTGCTTCAGTTCGGAAAAAACTTGCACACGTCTTAGCCGTACTACTAGCACCTCATTCTTAAAAAAATAAAGCAAAGGAAGAACATACCAAAAGAAGAAGACTTTTGAAGGTCAGTGTTGTCCATAATTAGCATGCTGGATGTGGATTCATATTTCCACCAAATCCCAGACTTTGGGAAACTAAACATTGCTGCCTTACATCCAGATCGCCCTGCTGTGGAGAACATAAATTGCGCTTCAGTTCGGGCATCACATGTACACGTCTTAGCCGTACTACTAGCACCTCATTCTAAAAAAAATAAAGCAAAGGAAGAACATACCTAAAGAAGAAGACTTTTGAAGCTCAGCGTTGTCCATAATTAGCATGCTTGATGTGGATTCATATTTCCACAAAATCCCAGACTTTGGGAAACTAAACATTGCTGCCTTACACCCAGATCGCCCTGCTGTGGAGAACATAAGTTGTGCTTCAGTTCGGAAATCACATGTACTGCTCTTAGCCGTACTACTAGCACCTAACTCTTTAAAAAATAAAGCAAAGGAAGAACATACCAAAAGAAGAAGACTTTTGAAGATCAGCGTTGTCCATAATTAGCATGCTGGATGTGGATTCATATTTCCACCAAATCCCAGGCTTGGGAAACTAAACATTGCTGCCTTACATCCAGATCGCCCTGCTGTGGAGAACATAAATTGTGCTTCAGTTCGGAAATCACATGTATGCGTCTTAGTAGTACTTCTAGCACCTAACTCTTAAAAAAATAAAGCAAAGGAAGAACATACCAAAAGAAGAAGACTTTTGAAGATCAGCGTTTTCCATAATTAGCATGATGGATGTGGATTCATATTTCCACCAAATCCCAGACTTTGGGAAACTAAACATTGCTGCCTTACATCCAGATCGCCCTGCTGTGGAGAACATAAATTGTGCTTCAGTTCGGAAATCACATGTACGCGTCTTAGTACTACTACTAGCACCTAACTCTTAAAAAAATAAAGCAAAGGATGAACATACCAAAAGAAGAAGACTTTTGAAGATCAGCGTTGTCTATAATTAGCATGCTGGATGTGGATTCATATTTCCACCAAATCCCAGACTTTGGGAAACTAAACGTTGCTGCCTTACATCCAGATCGCCCTGCTGTGGAGAACATAAATTGTGCTTCAGTTCGGAAATCACATGTACGCGTCTTAGTACTACTACTAGCACCTAACTCTTAAAAAAATAAAGCAAAGGATGAACATACCAAAAGAAGAAGACTTTTGAAGATCAGCGTTGTCTATAATTAGCATGCTGGATGTGGATTCATATTTCCACCAAATCCCAGACTTTGGGAAACTAAACATTGCTGCCATACATCCAGATCGCCCTGCTGTGGAGAACATAAATTGTGCTTCAGTTCGGAAAAAACATGTACGCGTCTTAGCCGTACTACTATCACCTAACTATTAAAAAAATAAAGCAAAGAACATACCAAAAGAAGACGTCTTTTGAAGATCAGCGTTGTCCATAATTAGCATGCTGGATGTGGATTCATATTTCCACCAAATCCCAGACTTTGGGAAACTAAACATTGCTGCCTTACGTCCAGATCGCAGTGCTGTGGAGAACATAAATTGTGCTTCAGTTCGGAAAAAACATGTACGCGCATTAGACGTACTACTAGCACCTAACTCTTAAAAAAATAAAGCAAAGGAAGAACATACCAAAAGAAGAAGACTTTTCAAGATCAGTGTTGTCCATAATTAGCAGGCTGGATGTGGATTCATATATCCACCAAATCCCAGACTTTGGGAAACTAAACATTGCTGCCTTACATCCAAATCGCCCTGCTGTGGAGAACATAAATTGTGCTTCAGTTCAGAAATCACATGTACCCGTTTTAGCAGTACTACTAGCACCTAACGCTTAAAAAAATAAAGCAAAGGAAGAACTTACCAAAAGAAGAAGGCTTTTGAAGCTCAGCGTTGTCCATAATTAGCATGCTGGATGTGGATTCATGCTTCCACAAATCCCAGACTAGCGGAAACAAAACATTGCTGCCATACAGCCAGTTTGCCCTGCTGTGGACAACATAAATTTTGCTTCAGTTTCGAAATGTATCCATCTTAGCCATACTTATAGTACCTAACTCTTAAAAAGATAAAGCAAAGAAGAACATACCAAAAGAAGAAGATTTTTGAAGGTCAGCGTTGCTCATAATTAGCATGCTGGATATGGATTCATATTTCCATCAAATCCCAGACTTTGGGAAACTAAACATTGCTGCCATACAGCCAAATCTCCCTGCTGTGGAGAACAAAAATTGTGCTTCAGTTTGGATATCACATGTATCTGTCTTAGCCGTACTTCTAGTACCTAACACAAAAAACATAAAGCAATGGAAGAACATACCAAAAGAAGAATTTTTTTGAAGATCTGCGTTGTCCATAATTAGCATGCTGGATGTGGATTCATATTTCCACCAAATCCCAGACTTTGGAAAAATAAACATTGCTGCCTAACAGCCAGATCGCCCTGCTGTGGAGAACATAAATTGTGCTTCAGTTCGGAAATCACATGTATCCATTATAGCCGTAGTTCTAGTTCCTAACTCTTAAAAACATAAAGTAAAGAAGAACATACCAAAAGAATAAGATTTTTGAAGGTCGGTGTTGCCCACAATTAGCATGCTGGATGTGGATTCATATTTCCACCAAATCCCAGACTTTGGGAAACTAAACATGGCTGCCATACAGCCAAATCTCCCTGGTGTGGAGAGCAAAAATTGTGCTTCAGTTTGGATATCACATGTATCCGGCTTATCCGTCCTTCTAGTACCTAACCCTCAAAAAAATAAAGCAAAGGAAGAACATGCAATAAGACGAAGATTTTTTATCATTGGCGTTGTGCATAATTAGCATGCTGGATGTGGATTCATATTTCCACCAAATCCCAGGCTTTGGGAAACTAAACATTGCTGTCATACAGCCAGATCGCCCTGCTGTGGAGAACATAAATTGTGCTTCAGTTTGGAAACCAGATGTATCAGTCTCGGGCGTACTACAAGTACATAATTCTTTAAAAAAAAAGAAAAGGTAGAATATACCAAAAGTAGAAGATTTTTGAAAGTCGGCGATGTCCATAATTCCCATGCTGGATGGGGATTCATATTTCCACCAAATCCAAGACTTTGGGAAAATAAACATTGCTGCCTTACAGCCAAATCGCCCCGCTGTGGAGAACATGAATTGTGCATCAGTTTGGAAATCACATGTATCCGACTTAGCCGTACTTCTAGTAACTAACTCTTAAAAAAATAAAGCAAAGGAAGAACATACGAAAAGAAGTAGATTTTTGAAAATCGGCGTTGTCCATAATTAGCATGCAGGATGTGGATTTATATTTTCACGAAATCCCAGACTTTGGGAAACTAAATATGGCTGCCATACAGCCAGATCTCCTTGCTGTGGAGAACATAAATTGTGCTTCAAGTCGGAAATTTCATGTATCCGTCTTAGACGTACTTCTGGTACCTAACTCTAAAAAAATAAAGCACAGGAAGAACATACCAAAAGAAGAAAATTTGTGAAGGTCGGCGTTGGCCTCAATTAGCATGCTGGATGTGGATTCATATTTCCACCAAATCCCTGATGTTCGAAAACTAAACATTGCTGCCCTACAGCCAAATCTCCCAGCTGCGGAGAACAAAAATTTGCATCGGTACGGAAATCACATGTATCCATCTTAGCCGTACTTCTAGTACATAACTCTTAAATTATAAAGCAAAGAAGAAAATTCCAAAAGAAGAAGATTTCTGAATGTGGATTCATATTTCCACCAAATCCCAGACTTTGGGAAATTAAACACTGCTGCCACACAGCCAGATAGCCCTACAGTGGAGAACATAAAATGTGCTTCAGATCGGAAATCACATGTATCCGTCTTAGCCTTACATCTGGTACCTAACTCTTAAAAAAATAAAGCATAGGACGAACATACGAAAAGAAGAAGATTTTAGAAGGTTGGCGTTGTCCATAATTATCATGCTGGTTGTGGATACCTATTTCCAGCAAATCCTACACTTTGGGAAACTAAACATTGCTGCCGTACTGCCAAATCTCCCTGCTGTAGAGAACAAAAATTGTGCTTCAGTTCGGAAATCACACGTATCCATCTTAGCCGTACTTCTATTACCTAACTCTTAAAAACATAAAGCAAAGAAGAACATACCAAAAGAAGAAGATTTTTGAAGGTCTGCGTTCTCCATAGTTAGCATGCTCGATGTGGATTCATATTGCCACCAAATCCCAGACTTTGGGAAACTAAACATTGCTACCATACAGCCAGATCGCACTGCTGTTGAGAACATAAATTGTGCTTCAGTTCGCAAATCACATGTATCCCTCTTAGCCTTACTTCTAGTACCTAACCCTTAAAAAAATAAAGCAAAGTAAGAACATACCAAAAGAAGAAGATTTTTAAGGTCGGCGTTGTCCATAATTAGCATGCTGGATGTGGATTCATATTTCCACCAAATCCCAGAGTGGGAAATTCACATTGCTGCCACACAGCCAGATCGCCCTGCTGTGGAAAACATAAACTGTGTTTCACTTCGGAAATCATATGTATTTGTTTTAGCTGCACTTCTAGTACCTAACTCGGAAAAAAAGATAGCAAATGAAGAACATACCAAAAGAAGAAGATTTTTGAAGCTCGACGTTGTCCATAATTAGCATGCAGGATGTGGATTTATATTTTCACCAAATCCCAGACTTTGGGAAACTAAACATTGCTGCCATACAGCCAGATCACCCTGCCCTGGAGAACATAAATTGTGCTTCAATTCGGAAATTTCATGTATCCGTCTTAGCCGTACTTCTAGTTCCTAACTCTTAAAAAAATAAAGCAAAGGAAGAACATACCAAAAGAAGAGAATTTGTGAAGGTTGGCGTTGTCCATAATTAGCATGCTGGATGTGGATTCACATTTCCACCAAATCCCAGAATTTGGAAAACTAAACATTGCTGCCATAAAGCCAGATCGCCTTGCTGTGCAGAACATAAACTGTGCTTCAGTTCGGAAATCACATGTAACCGTCTCAGCATTACTTCTAGTACCTAACTCTTAAAAAAATAAAGCAGAGGAAGAACATAGCGAAAGAAGAAGTTTTTTTAAGGTCGGTGTTGTCCATAATTAGTATGTTGGATGTGGATTCATATTTCCATCAAATCCCAGACTTTGGGAAACTAAACATTGCTGCCGTACTGCCAAATCTCCCTGCTGTAGAGAACTGAAATTGTGCTTCAGTTCGGAAATCATACGTATCCATCTTAGCCGTACTTCTATTACCTAACTCTTAAAAACATAAAGCAAAGAAGAACATACCAAAAGAAGAAGATTTTTGAAGGTCTGCGTTCTCCATAATTAGCATGCTCGATGTGGATTCATATTGCCACCAAATCCCAGACTTTGGGAAACTAAACATTGCTACCATACAGCCAGATCGCACTGCTGTGGAGAACATGAATTGTGCTTCAGTTTGGAAATCACATGTATCCGACCTAGCCGTACTTCTAGTACCTAACTCTTAAAAAAATAAAGCAAAGGAAGAACATACCAAAAGAAGTAGATTTTTGAAAATCGGCGTTGTCCATAATTAGCATGCAGGATGTGGATTTATATTTTCACCAAATCCCAGACTTTGGGAAACTAAATATGGCTGCCATACAGCCAGATCTCCTTGCTGTGGAGAACATAAATTGTGCTTCAAGTCGGAAATTTCATGTATCCGTCTTAGACGTACTTCTGGTACCTAACTCTAAAAAAATAAAGCAGAGGAAGAACATACCGAAAGAAGAAGTTTTTATAAGGTCGGTGTTGTCCATAAATAGTATGCTGGATGTGGATTCATATTTCCATCAACTCCCAGACTTTGGGAAACTAAACATTTCTGCCGTACTGCCAAATCTCCCTGCTGTAGAGAACAAAAATTGTGCTTCAGTTCGAAAATCACACGTGTCCATCTTAGCCGTACTTCTAGTACCAAACTCTTAAAAACATAAAGCAAAGAAGAACATACCAAAAGAAGAAGATTTTTGAAGGTCGGCGTTGTCCATAATTAGCTTGCTGGATGTGGATTCATATTTCCACCTAATCCCAGACTTTCTGAAACTTTACTTTGCTGCCATACAGCCAGATCACCCTGCTGTGGGGAACAAAAATTGTGCTTTCGTTCGGAAATCACATGTAACCGTCTCAGCATTACTTCTAGCACCTAACTCTTAAAAAAAATAAAGCAAAGGAAGAACATACCAAACGAAGAAGATTTTTGAAGGTCAGCGTTATCCATAGTTAGCATGCTCGATGTGGGTTCATATTGCCACCAAATCCCAGATTTTGGGAAACTATACATTGCTACCATACAGCCAGATCGCACTGCTGTTGAGAACATAAATTGTGCTTCAGTTTGCAAATCACATGTATCCGTCTTAGCCCTACTTCTAGTACCTAACTCTTAAAAAAAATAAAGCAAAGTAAGAATATACCAAAAGAAGAAGATTTTTAAGGTCGGCGTTGTCCATAATTAGCATGCTGGATGTGGATTCATATTTCCACCAAATCCGAGACTTTGGGAAATTCACATTGCTGCCACACAGCCAGATCGCCCTGCTGTGGAAAACATAAACTGTGTTTCACTTTGGAAATCATATGTATCCGTCTTAACTGCACTTCTAGTACCTAACTCGGAAAAAAGGAAAGCAAATGAAGAACATACTAAAAGAAGAAGATTTTTGAAGCTTGGCTTTGTCCATAATTAGCATGCAGGATGTGGATTCGTATTTCCACCAAATCCCAGACTTTGGGAAACTAAACATTGCTGCCATACAGCCAAATCTCCGTGTTATGGAGAACAAAAGTTGTGCTTCAGTTCGGAAATTACATGTATCCATCTTAGCTGTATTTCTAGTACCTAATTCCTAAAAAAATAAAGCAAAGGAAGAACATACCAATAGAAGAAGATTTTTGAAGGTCGGTGTAGTCCATAATTAGCATGCTGGATGTGGATTCATATTTCCACCAAATCCCAGACTTTGAGAATCTAAACATTACTTCCATACAGCCAGATCGCCCTGCTGTGGAGAACATAAATTGTGCTTCAGTTCGGAAATCACATGTATCTAGTCCCTCTCTTAAAAAAAGTAAAGCAAAGGAAGAACATACCAAAAAAAGAAGATTTTTGAAGATCGGCATTGTGCATAATTAGCATACTGGATGTGGATTGATATTTCCACCAAATCCCAGATTTTGTGTAACTAAACATCGCTGCCATACAGCCAAATCTCCCTGCTACGGAGAATATAAATTTACTTCAGTTCGAAAATCACATGTCTCCGTCTTAGCCGTACTTCTAGTACGTAACTCTGAAAAAAATAAGGCAAAGGAAGAACATACCAAAAGAAGAAGATTTTTGAAGATCGGCGTTGTCCATACTTAGCATACTGGATGTGGATTCATATTTCCACCAAATCCCAGACTTTGAGAAACTGAACATTGCTGCCATACAGCCAGATTGCCCTGCTGTGGAGAACATAAATTGTGCTTCAGTTCGGAAATCACATGTATCCGTCTTAGCCGTACATCTAGTACCTAACTCTTAAAAAAATAAAGCAAAGGAAGAACATACCAATAGGAGAAGATTTTTGAAGGTCGGTGTAGTCCATAATTCGCATGCTGGATGTGGATTCATATTTCCACCAAATCCCAGACTTTGGGAATCTAAACACTGCTGCCATACAGCCAGATCTCCCTGCTGTGGAGAACATAAATTGTGCTTCAGTTCGGAAAAAACATGCACACGTCTTAGCCGTACTACTAGCATCTAACTCTTAAAAAAATAACGCAAAGGAAGAACATACCAAAAGAAGAAGACTTTTCAAGATCAGCGTTGTCCATATTTATCCTGCTGGATGTGGATTCATATTTCCACCAAATCCCAGACTTTGGGAAACTAAACATTGCTGCCATACATCCAGATCGCAGTGCTGTGGAGAACATAAATTGTGCTTCAGTTCGGAAATCACATGTACGCGTCTTAGTAGTACTACTAGCACCTAACTCTTAAAAGAATAAAGCAAAGGAAGAACATACCAAAAGAAGAAGACTTTTGAAAATCAGCGTTGTCCATCATTAGCATGCTGGATGTGGATTCATATTTGCACCAAATCCCAGACTTTGGGAAACTAAACATTGCTGCCTTACATCCAGATCGCCCTGCTGTTGAGAACATAAATTGTGCTTCAGTTCGGAAATCACATGTACGCGACTTAGCCGTACTACTAGCACCTAACTCTTAAAAAAATACAGCAAAGGAAGAACATACCAAAAGAAGAAGACTTTTGAAGATTAGCGTTGTCCATAATTAGCATGCTGCATGTGGATTCATATTTCCACCAAATCCCAGACTTTGGGAAACTAAACATTGCTGCCTTACATCCAGATCGCCCTGCTGTGGAGAACATAAATTGTGCTTCAGTTCGGAAATCACATGTACGCGTCTTAATACTACTACTAGCACCTAACTCTTAAAAAACTAAAGCAAAGGAAGAACATACCAATAGAAGAAGATTTTTGAAGGTCGGTGTAGTCCATAATTCGCATGCTGGATGTGGATTCATATTTCCACCAAATCCCAGACTTTGGGAATCTAAACACTGCTGCCATACAGCCAGATCTCCCTGCTGTGGAGAACAAAAATTGTGCTTCATTTCGGAAATCACATGTATCCGTCTCAGCTGTGCTTCTAGTACCTAACTCTGAAATATGGAAAGCAAAGGAACAACATAGCAAAAGAAGAAGATTTTTGAAAATCGGCATTGTTCATAATTAGCAGGCTGGATGTGGATTCATATTTCCACCAAATCCCAGACTTTGGGAAACTAAACATTGCTGCCATAAAGCCAGATCGCCCTGCTGTGGAGAACAAAAATTGTGCTTCAGTTCGGAAATCACATGTATGCCTCTCAGCTGTACTTCTAGTACGTAACTCTTAAATATGTAAAGCAAAGAAACAACATACCAAAAGAAGAATATTTTTGAAAATCGGCGTTGTTCATAATTAGCATGCTGGATGTGGATTCATATTTCCACCAAATCCCAGACTTTGGGAAACCAAAAATTGCTGCCATACAGCCAAATCTCCCTCCTGTGAAGAACAAAAATTGTGCTTCATTTCAGAAATCACATGTATCCGTCTTAGCTGTACTTCTAGTTCCTAACTCTTAAGGACATGAAGCAAATTAAGAACATACAAAAAAAGAAGTTTTTTGAAGCTCGGCGTTGTCCATAACTAGCAAGCTGGATGTGGATTCATATTTCCACCAAATCCCAGACTTTGGGAAACTAAACATTGCTGCCATACAGCTAGATCTCAGTGCTGTGGAGAACAAAAATTGTGCTTCAGTTCGGGAATCACATGTATCCGTCTCATCTGTACTTCTAGTACCTAATTCTTAAATATGTAAAGTAAAGGAACAACATACCAAAAGAAGAAGATTTTTGAAAATCGGCGTTGTCCATAAATAGGTGCAGGATGTGGATTCATATTTCCATCAAATCCCAGACTTTGGGAAACTAAACATTGCTGCCATACAACCAGATCTCCCTCCTGTGGAGACAAAAATTGTGCATCGGTTCAGAAATCACATGTGTCCGTCTTAGCTGTATCTCTAGTATATATCTTAAAAACATAAAGAAAATGAAGAATATACCAAAAGAAGAAGATTTTTGAAGATCGGCGGGTTCCGTATCTAGCATGCTGGATGTGGATTCATATTTCCACCAAATCCCAGAGTTTGGGAAACTAAACATGAAAATTTCAACTTTCAGATCCACTTTTGTGTCAATTATTTGCACCAGATAAATGTATTCTGTAACACTGTTTAGGATGTTGCCGTTCAATGTTATTTGTCCTACAGCTACATACTTATCACGCCTAACCTTAGTTTTAGGGCGATTTTTTTTTAAGTCCAACTTCCTGACAACGATATGTTAAGTCTTTTATAGAGGACTGCATTTCCATCTTACTGTTAGCTAGGACCACTATATCCTCAGCAAATCTCAGGTTGGTGAGCCTCTTTAGAATATTATACATGAACACAATGTAAACATTGTTCAAGCGATTTTAGTGTTTTCGGTTATACTTATGTTATTATTTCATTAGTGTATGAACGCTGTTCATCAAATAGATGTTTTCGAGAGTTACTCATTAGGTAGTAATAATAGCCATTGCTACAAATATTTTTTAATACATGCAGATATATATGGAGCGAGGTTTAATATTTGTTTTTTTTTTTCAACTTTTGTAAAACGTTTTCAGCAGCATAAAGAGAGCGATGACATCCATGAAAGAATTGTGACGTTAATGTGGAAAGTTCCTTCTATTACATTTGTTCTACACCGGCTTAATCATATTTGTGATTCACTTTCCTATAAACACGATGTTGTTTTGGTCTTCAGTCCAGAGACAGGTTTGATGCAACTCTCCATGCTACTCTATAGTGTGCAAGCTTCTTCATCTCCCAGTACACACTGCAACCTACATCCTTATGAATCTCTTGGTCTCCCTCTTCGATTTTTACCCTCCACGCCTCCCTCCAATACTAAATCAGTGATCCCTTGATGCCCCAGAATATGTCCTACCAACCGATTCACTTCTTCTAGTCAAGCTGCGCCACAAATTTCTCTTCTCCCCAATTCTATTCAATACCTCCTCATTAGTTATGTGCTCTGCTCACCTAATCTTCAGCATTTTTCTGTAGCACCACATTTCGAAAGCTTCTATCCTCTTCTTCTCTAAACTATTTATCGTCCATGTTTCACTCCATACAAACACCTTCAGTAACGACTTCCTGACAATTAAATCTAAACTCGATGTTAACAAATTTCTGTTCCTCAGTAACGCTTTCCTTGCTATTGCCGATCTACATTTTATGTCCTCTCTACTTGGACCATCATCAGTTATTTTGCTCCCCAAATAGCAAAACTCATTTACTACTTTAAGCGTCTCATTTCCTAATCTCATTCCCTGAGCATCACCAGGTTTAATTTGACTACATTCCATTATTCTCGTTTTGCTTTTGTTGATGTTCATCTTATATCCTCCTTTGAAGACACTGCCCACTCCGTTCAGCTCCTCTTCCAGGTCCTTTGCTGTCTCTGACACGATATGTAATTTGAAATTTGTGTCGAGCAGTTTTGCAATTTACTACATAGGTACAGCAGGCTGTTGAAAATACACTGACAGAAAAAAGCAGCAACACTAAAAAATTATTGGTGTAGAGTAATGAAATTTTCCGAATATATTTGGCTAATTAACATATTTAAGCGGTTAACATTGCAAAATCACAGGTTAATGTATGCGCGAAATGAGCCATTGCGAATGTGAAATGCTAGGACATTAACAACTAGTGTAAGTGCCAGAAAGTTTCGTGCAAACATGAAAACATGAAAGCATTGCATTGTACAGTATGTGGAATGGAGATCCATACCTTTTGCACTTGGTCGGTAAAAACAGGGGTGGTTAATGCTATTTGTGGATGACATTGAAGCTGTTGTCCAATGATGTCATTAGTGACAGATCTGCTGATTGAGCAGGCCAAGACAACACGTCAACGAGCATTTTGAGTTGCACTACTGGCCATTAAAATTGTTACACCAAGAAGAAATGCAGATGATAAACGGGTATTCATTGGACAAATATATTATAATAGAACTGACATGTGATTACATTTTCACTCGATTTTGGTGCATAGACCCTGAGAAATCAGTACCCAGAACAATCACCTCTGGCCATAATAACAGCCTTGATACGCCTGGGCATTGAGTCAAACAGAGCTTGGATGGCGTGTACAGGTACAGCTGCCCACGCAGCTTCAACATAGTACCACAGATCATCAAGAGTAGTGACTGCCGTATTGTGACGAGCCTGCGGCGGTGCATTATCCTGCTGAAATGTAGGTTTTTGCAGGGATCGAATGAATGGTAGAGCCACGGGTCGTAACACATCTGAAATGTAACGTCCACTGTTCAAAGTACTGACAATCCGAACAAGAGGTGACCGAGACGTGTAACCAACGGCACCCCGTACCATCACGCCGGGTGATACGCCAGTATGGCGATTACGAATACACGCTTCCAATGTGCGTTCACCACAATGTCGCCAAACACAGATGCGACCATCATGACACTGTAACCAGAACCTGGATTTATGCAAAAAATGATGTTTCGCCATTCGTGCACCCATGTTCATCGTCGAGTACACTATCGCAGGCCCTTCTGTCTATGATGAAGCGTCAAGGGTAACCACAGCCGCGGCCTCCGAGGTGATAGTCCATGCTGCTGCAAACGTCGTCGAACTGTTCGTGCAGATGGTTGTTGTCTTGCAAATGTCCCCACCTGTTGACTCACGGATCGAGACGTGGCTGCACAATCCGTTACAGCCATGTGGATAAGATGCCTGTCATCTCGACTGCAAGTGATACGAGGCCGTTGGGATCCAGCACGGCGTTCCATATTACCCTCCTGAACCAACTGATTCCATATTCTGCTAACAGTCATTGGACCTCGACCAACGCGAGCAGCAGTGTTGCGATACGATAAACCACAATCGTGATAGGCTACAATCCGACTTTTATCAAAGTCGGGAATGTGATGGTACTCATTTCTCAACCTTAGACGAGGCATCACAACAACATTTCACCAGGCAATGCCGGTCAACTGCTGTTTGTGTATGAGAAATCGGTTGGAAACTTTCCTCATGTCAGCATGTTATAGGTGTCGCCACTGGCGCCAACCTTGTCTGAATGCTCTGAGAAGCTAATCATTTGCATATCACAGCATCTTCTTCCTGTCAGTTAAATTTCGCGCCTGTAGCACGTCATCTTCGTGGTGTAGCAATTTTAATGGCCAGTAGTGTACAACAGTAGTGTGTTGGCAAGTGTTATCCTATTGGAAAACAGCTGCTGCAATGCTGTTCAAGATTGGCAGTACAACAGGTCGGATCACCAGGTGGACAGACAGATTTGTAGTCAGGGTGCGTGGGATAATCACGAGAGTGCTCCTACTCTCAACCACTGAAGCCACAAATAGCGGTGTTTTGGTGTCAGTGGAATGCACACGATACAGGGCGTTTGCTCGGAGCTGTCCTCGAAGTAACCGATTTGTAATAGTTTGTTGTGCCACAGTGGTGCCAACCGCTGCCAGAGCCATGTGCTGAACAAGATAGTCTTCGCTCTTGGTAGTGCCACAGTCTAACGGAACAGTCGCGACACTTCGCCTCGATTTTGTTGCCTACCGCGCCCCAGCAGCGCCCCAAGCGGCCAGTAACTTAAACTGTGAGTTCGGCGAGATCGTGAAAGCGAATAGTGGTTGTTTATTTTGATGTCTACAACGGCTTTTTTTCAAGCGGGACAGTCAGTAGCGCAATAAATTGTAGCAACAACAGTAAGAAGACACCACAACTGTCTTTTTTTAGGTTTCCTAAAGATCCTGAGAGGTGCATACCATCATGTTACTGAACTGTAACGTCAGGTTTCACTTGCAAACTACACGTGTGTTAATGATTAATGTTTTGTTTTAGGAACAGAAAATAGCAGACGAGAAGACCTTAAGAAAAAAAGACCAAGTTTACCTGTATAATAATATTAGGTTTTGTTGCTGCCATTTCGAACAAAACTAATTGATGAACGCAGACTATAATAAACTCGTGTGGAATGCGGTACCCACACTGTTTGACATCCCAAATAAGCCACCTCAACTGACGATGAGGAAGGAACTGCCACAAAGAATCGACAATCCATCTAAAGCTGTAAACCAGTCCTGTGACACAGAAGCAGGCAGTTCAGCTCTCCATTTATCAGTGCCAGATTCGTGTGAATCGTCAACACAGACCTGCTTTGACGTTGAAATGGTTAGATTAAGTGCAGTTATTAGTGTCTTACAAAAGCTTAATGTTTAGTATGTATTTCATTCACTTCTGTTGTTAGTCACTTAATATTCCTTGCTTGCTTCGTGTGATGACATTATTTTGTTAGCACCTTGTTCACTGGCAGATTGTCTGAAAATTATTCAAATATTTGGTTTTGCGTGAAATGTAATGTAATTAGCTCATTATAATGTTTTCAACAAATTTCACCCACTATTTGGCAGTTGCTTGTCCCACTTAGAATAACATAAAGATGAAGGTGGTACTTGTGGCAACAGGCGACAATGACAAACATAGTAGACGTACCGAACAATAAATGAGCTGTCTATCTCTTTTGCATGTCAATCGCTTTTGCATGTCTGTGCTTCTTACATGTGAATCTGTGTGTTTATATTCTTTTGATATCAACGAGGTAAGCTGCAATTCTATCCAACGTCACAAGTGTTTCTTCACGACTATGGTGTAGCTAGCCACTCGATTCACGGTTTTTGTCCATACTTACGCTTATTTTAGAGTCATTTTTAGACATATATATTCCTTCTGATACTACACAAACCCTTGGAGGCAAGAAAATAACTCAAATATTTCGTAAATTATGTAGGAAATGGATGCAAAACAAACATTTTCCTTACGACGAGTCTGATGTTCACCTTACTCGCCGCTTGGAGCGCTAGTGTCGCTCCATCTGTCAAACGGTAACAACTTTTACAGTAGTGAGTATCGACTGTTGTGTTTGACTGTGGTAGTGCAACGGGGTCTTTTGGAGCACGGTCTTCTTCCGACCGTGCATTCTCTTGATCAACACTGTCCGCAATCGTGTGCAATGCCTAAATTCCTGCCAAGTACTTCTGCAATATCGTGGAAGAAACATCCAGCTTCTCATAGCCCAGTTACATGACCTCGTTCAAATTCAGTGAGGTGTTGAACACGGCATCTTTGTCGCCTTAACCAGCGATCACTCGCGTTGTTAGAAAAAAAATCTAGCATTTATGATTTTAGTTAAATATTCCAACATATTTCAGAGCCAATGAACTGAAGATCTAGAAATGCTTTCTTTCATACCCTGTTTTTCAGTTAATCTGTGACTCGACAGTCAAATTTCAACAAGAGCTTGCTTGTTGTGCAATTATTTGAAATGGAGGGGAGTCTTTACGTAACAATTACTTCTCCTTTCGTGGAATACCGCCTTGCTGCACTTTTAGTCTGTTTCTTGTACTCGTAACATGTGGCTGTGTTCGTTTGTTTTCTCCCGAAAGTGTTCAATGCTAAGGCTTCCCGCCAACTGGAGCTGTAGAGAACAGTGGTGCCAACTCTAAAAAACCCGAGTCGCTAGATTCAGTATCAAAAGTCGCTAAAACTGATTTTACTAGGGGTGTACTGAAAATTTCGTGCTGTGAATGGTGCAGTAAGCCAAGGGGGGGAGGGGGGGCAATAAAATATTAATAAAAATTGTCTCATACGTAATTGCTAAATTGTCTTAATTAAATGACACATCGCTTGCAACAACATACATTTAAAATACGCTAACGTTTAACTAAACATGTTATCATAATTGACGCAATACATAAATTGTTATTTCAACCACAGTAGTCAAAAATACTAGAAATATACAACTATATTTGTAACAAAAGAAAGCAAGAACTCAAATTAGGTTACAACATATATACATACCAGTATGTGAGCTATTCATCGTCGTCACTCAGAAGATCGAATAACTCTTCTGTTTCATGCTCTGACAGAACTTAAGTTGATGTAGAGGGTTGAACGTCACTCAAAAGATGATGTTGCAGATCGACTTGTTTTGTCGCAAAAGATTTTTTTATTCGTTCCAATAAGCTCCAATACGTCTGACGGTAGCCAATAGATGCACAATCGTTATTTTGTTTCTTCAGCTGGTATCTCAATATTAATTGTCTTTAACGATAATCTGTTATGTTGTTTAGTTTTTATAATGTTCATAGAACTGAATACTTTTTCCACTTCTCCATTTGAATGTGGTAGGCATAGAACAGTCATTACTAGTTGTGAAATCAAAGAAAAAGGATTCTCCCTGGCAGCATTTTTATACTGCAAAACCTCACTCCAAAATCTAACAGTTTTAGTAGTGTTATTCCACCTAATGAAGTTGATATTATGCCACTCCTGCAGCATACCATCTATGAAATCGCCACCAAAACCCAATTCTTTGGCTGCATCCGCTACAGCATTATTTTTATTTACTTTTAGTGTTTCTTCAACATTCAGCATTGACATTTTTTTCGGGATCGTAATGTTACTTGGCAGTCTTTGTTGAATTTCTTTAATGAGTTTCAGACTAAACTGAATGCATCTCTTCTTCAAATAAACTTTATTTTCTTCAGACAAACTTGACTCAGACAATTTCTGTTCAAACATAAAGCCAAGGTTCGGATTTGCGTACATACATTCGCTTGGAACTGGTGTTGTCAACAAATCAACAGTTGGAAAAACTATGTTTTGTCCGAGTGACTGCATGAGAAATGCAAGTGTATTTAGTAATTTAGTGGGGTCATTGTCTTCTCCTTCAAAAGCTTTTATTGATATTTGTACGTCTTTTAAAGCATGTTTAAGGTAAAACATGTAAAGATGATTTGAGTCGTCACAGTACATATTGTACAAAAGATCGGCAGTGTAACAATTGTCTTGAACCATGGAAAGTGAAAATGTAGCTTTAGTTCTTCACACTGCTTCAGAATTGTTCGTATTGCTGGTTCAATTGAAAGCCAACGTGTTGCACAGACCTTCAAAAATTTTAGTGGCTGTTTTCCACAGTTTATTGTCTCATAAAGTTTTTTATATTCCCCTTGTCTTTTGGGTGAAATGGAGAACCAATTGTAGGTTTCCCGTACAAGAAACTCTATGTTTTTAGCTATGGTATTCACTGAGGCTTGCGAAACTGCAAGCTGAAGAGAGTGACAAATGCAACGGATCAATACCAAATGCTTCAAACTATTTTCTCTCTTAAATTGTTCGAAAAGCCCATTGTTTATTCCAACCATTGCAGAAGCATTATATGTGCCACTTCCTACCATATTAGCGATTGAAGTTTGAGATCATTAAAAGAATTCACAAGAACAGCAGCCAGATTTCTTGCATCTGCAGTTTCTATTACAGGAGTTTGAAAAATGCTGATCTATTGATACATCTGTGGATACATCTATTAGTACACTGCATTTGTGGTTACCTGTATCTTCAACCAATGATTGTGGAAAATATGGAGCCAAAACTTCAGTTATAATGTTAGTGCAATTTGTACGATGTAATTGCATGTTTTTAGCGCCCTCATCACCGGAAAACACCTTGCACAATATTCCTAATTGATCTACAGCTAAAATAGAACAATGTTCAGCAATAAATAAAGAAAGGGCGCCTTCCGCGCTGCTTGCTATTCTAATTGTAGTTTTCGGAACAATTTTCACAGGTAAGGTGGTTCGTGTGTGTGTGTGTGTGTGTGTGTGTGTGTGTGTGTGTGTGTGTGTGTGTGTGTTTTTTAATCAACTTTTTGTTTATGCTTAATAGTTTTCGAATGCTTTCTAATATCACACAATTTAGCATAAAACTGTTGCACATACTTGACATCTTACCTTGGATAAGTCTCCAACGACTGGTTTCAGCCACCCATTGAATTTAGGTTCTGCGTCCTACGCATCCCGATATTTTTGAGCGTACTGCTTCTTCTTCTGCGGTAAATCCATTATGTAAGGCAACACAACATAAGTTTCATCAATTTATAATCACTGAAAATACATTAAAACTCAGGCGAGCTAGAGGCCTTGAAACAATCTACTCCCTCGGTAACTCGATATCAGTCCAATTGTTCATTGTTTAAAACGTAATAATGTCTGAGATAACCCCATCGAATTGTTCTTGCGTTACCACTGTGCATGTGGTAATAATTTGACTGCGTGTTAACATTTCGAAAAATTAGAGGTTGTTGGACAGAAATGTATTTTATTATACATAATATTACGGATGTTTTTTGTCAATTCGAAAAATAAAGGGAGTCAAAAGTTGAAGAATTATAGATCGATACGCTATCGACGATAACAGGCTAGTGGGTAATGAATAATGAATTGTTCTATAGTCAAGGTTTTCTTACTATGTAGGCAATTCCCACATTCAGGTTTACTAAATGCTGGACAATGCTACATGATCTGCTAAGAACTTAATCTAACTTAGTACATCTAGAACAAAGTCAGTGTAGTACCCATTCTATAGTTAACATCTTAGTTTTGTTAATGAAAATACTGGCCCAAAATAGTTTTGATTTGTACTTCAAAAGTCGTCAGTACTCCAAAAGTCGCCAATAAGTCGCTAAATAATTTTTGTCGCTAAGACGAAGGCAAAAGTCACCATTTATACCGACAAAGTCGCTTAATTGGCAACACTGGTAAAGAAGAGGCTACGGAACAAGCCAGTACCTGCCGCGTACCAATGCTGCCAACTGGTGAAGCTCCTAAGGTTTTCGATAGCCTGCAGTTCAGAATAATCGAGGAGAAGCTCCTCTACATTCATTGGGTCACATAAAAGAGGGTTTCGCTACGACTGTGAGCAACAAATATGGCAGAGGGACGTTTTGCATTGTGGAGTAACAATGAGCGTATATGCGCGCACTGCACTTATTGGCGAGATACGAGCTCTACTGTATCTGTATTGAAAAATTCCATCTGACTTTCACCACTTTCGGGTGTATTTGAATATCTGTTCAGAATGGTTGTATACATCTGTGGACAACTGCTGAGTAAAACCGCCACTAAATCAGACGACTACACACAGTAGGCAGCTTGGATGGAAATCGAGCAGAATTTGTGGCCCAATAGCTATCACGAAGTAACCTACAACTCGACGCAAAAACCTAAATTGCAACCACACATTAACAGTCTCAGAAATGATCACTAAACGGAAGACATCTACTATTTATTATATTATGACAAGAAACTACGTAAATGATAGAAACCTGCATTATATTTGTGACTTGAAACTTGTAACAGAGGAATTCAAATTTTTTATTTTAGTTTTTAGTGCCGTTGAGGTCGAAATTAATCTTACGCCATGAAATGGGACGGGGGGGGGGGGGGGGAGGTGAGGGCGCAAAATTGACAATTTCCATCTTGAGAAAAACACACACACACACACACACACACACACACACACACACACACACACACACACACACACACACAAAAGCGCGCATGCGTCTACGTGAGCGCATGTTCGAGCTTGGGCGCTTATATACACTGTAAACACGAACGTACGACTTTACGCAACCTGCATTTATTGCACAAAGTGCCAGGATTGAGTAAACGCATTCCAGAGAAAACTCTTCACGGAACTATTGCACCAGCTGGGTGGTACTAAACGTACAAGGCAATCAGTGCTATCAACAGAATGTTTGCAAAAACTTACTACGAAGCAACGACATTAACGACACACGCAGCTAGTTTATCTATTCCAAGCTAATAACAACCAAAAGAAACACTATTTCAGTTACCGTAGGGATTTTGCGTATGGGTGATTGTGAAGGAAATGACTGTCGCAGAAGCTGCAGAATGCGAGAAACTGCGTGCAGTTCGACCACGTATGTATGCTGACACGTCTAAACACATCAACCTTAACATCCTCGAAGAACACAACATCACACATTTTTGCACCAGTGTCATCTAGCGCTACAAAAGTTTAGTATCTCTTACCTTTTCGCCGAGAGAACTTTCTGTTGGACCGTGGAAACCGAAAATAAAATGTTCTTCTGCAAAACTTTTTTACAGAATACTGGAAGCTCCGAACTCGCCTCGTATGTAACTTTCGAAGACAGAGCAAATAAGACGAGTGTCGCAGAGGTACATCTGCTCGTATACATACGTCATTCAAAGAGTAATTATTCTCGCGGTAAAACACTCAGAGAGTGAATAATATGTGGCGGGAAAACCAATCACGTAGCGAGCATGACTGAAAGTTGGGCATCAGTTGTACAGTATTTTGACATGAGCTATAAATAAAATTTAGTAACTGAAGTAATGTATTGTTTTGTTAATACCAACATCGATTTCACTAGCACTCTTTCAACCTATATGTTTACAGAAATAAACTCTATAATGATCAAAGATTCTACATCGGAAATTGCGGAACTCAGCGCTGCAGCCGGAAGTTTCTAGCAGACAGTTTGTCATACCGATAGCTAAGCGTGTACGCAAAAGAACCGGGAATATTACTTTTTCTTTGCTTGTTACAGATCTGCGTATTAAAGAAATAAATGTCTGCTAAACCCTTTGTTTATTCACATCAAGAGCAATATTTACACGTGATTCGTGTAGTTCTGGACCATTTATGAATTATTCCTATTGTGTATATGGTTATTAAAAGTAATCTTACGAGAAGAGGTGTTATCATGAATTAGGAAATGTGTCAAAGACAAAAGAGAACATTCAACAGTCCATATCATTCATAATTGACATTTATTTACACAGTGGCACCTCAATAAGAGCTTATATTGATTTCTTCTCTGTAATGCTGGGAGTATGTGAACAAGAACTATAAATATCCCACCTCTACGGAAAATTATTATTATACAAGGTTCGATCAAAAAGTATCTATTTGAAGGCGTTACTGCATCATACGAGGGTAATCCCAAAAGTAAGGTCTCATATATATAACTCTGTTCGGTGGCAGTTGGTCACACTGTAATGAAGAGTTGTCCACGCGCTGTGTGTAAACATACACTCATGCTGAGGCCTCAGTCTTGGCTTGGCAGCCGTTGAGAATGTAGTTCCTGTTGGACGTTACCGCCAAGTGCGAATTGCGCGCAGTTATTCCGTTTTTGAACGCACAGGGCACTGCGCCGATTGAAATCTATCGCCAATTGACGGAAGTGTATGGTGAGTCGTGTATGGATGTTCGTAAGTGGTGTAGAGAGTTTGCAGCTGGTCGGACCGAAATTCACGAGGTACAAAGGAGCGGGAGACCGCCAACTTCTGAGGTGCCACTGTTGAAGGTTGAGCAAAGCATGCATGAAGATAGGCGAATCACCCTGGATGGTCTCTGCACGTTGGGTCCTGAGGTTTCCCGAAGCACCGCTCACAGAATTTTAACGGAAACATTAAACTACCGGAAGGTGTGCCACGCTTGCTGACTGAGGACCACATGCGGCAACGAGTTGATGCTGCCCGCGCATTTCTTCACTGCCTTCAGCCGAACAGGACAACTTTCTGGACACATTTGTCACTGTTTTTATTTTGCTTTTATTTTCATAGTCCAGTACACCTTCCTGTTTCCATGCTTGATCTGTGTTCAGTTTTTGACGGGACCTCTTAACCACTAAGGGTGGAGCGATGGGGAGTTTCCCTTGTAAGCCGGCCGCTGTGGCCGAGCGGTTCTAGGCGCTTCAGTCCGGAACCGCGCTGCTGCTACGGTCGCAGGTTCGAACCCTGCGTCGGGCATGGATGTGTGTGATGTCCTTATGTTAGTTCGGTTTAAGTACTTCTAAGTCTAGGGGACTGATGACCTCAGGTGTTAAGTCCCACAGTGCTCAGAGCCATTTGAACCCATGTAAGAGGCAACGAGGCTTATTCGTAAGCAAATGAATCTATCACAGAGGAGAAAAAAATACCACCGCAGTTCAAGGAATTAATTTCATACCCACGAATTATATTGTGAAGAAAGGGAGGTAACAGAAAAGAAAATTTCCAACAGAAAAAAGGAAACATACATGTGTGAAATAAGTTGAAGCGCTGATAACGGCAAGGTCCTAAATCACACCACCGTCGATTTTATAGTATGTATGCGTGCTCCTGGCATCTGTTAATCCTATGGTGAACCAACTTTATAAGTGCTAGACCCCTAAACTATACATATGAA